>NC_090810.1:20842531-21142531 GCF_036512215.1 Solanum lycopersicum | reverse complement strand
AGAGCGTGGCATTCCATCACCGCCTTGGGACATCACACACGGTTAGACGACGTCGGGCGTGGCATTCTATTATCGCGTTTGGGCAGCACAAACAGTCGGACGACATAGGGTGTAGCATGCCATCACCGCCGTTGGATAGCACACAAGGTCGGATGACGTCTAGCGTGGCATGCCATCGCCACCCTTGGACTGCACCCACGGTAGGACGACGTGGGGCATGGCATGAGATCACCGCTCTTGGATTGCACGCATGGTCGGGCATGGCATGACATCACCGCCATAGAACAGCACACGATCGGACGACGTCGGGCATGGCATGACATCACCGCCCTTGGGCAGCACACACGGTCGGACTACGTTTGGCGTGGCATGCCACTACCGCCATTGGACAGCACACGCGGTCGTACAACGTCGGGCGTGGCATGCCAACTTGCCTTTGGAAAGCACACACGGTCGAAAGACGTCGGGCGTGGTATGACATCACCGCCTTTGGGCATCACACACGGTCAAACGTCGTCGGGCGTGACATGCCATCATCGCCTTTAGACAGCACACACGGTCGAACGAAGTCAGGCGTGGCATGCCATCATAGCCCTTGAACGGCAAACAAGGTTGAATGACGTTAGGCGTGGCATGCCATCATTGCCTTTGGACTAGTTGACAGAGTCGGACGGCGTCGGGCGTGGCATGCCATCATCGGCCTTGGACGGGAAACACGGTCGAACGACGTAGAGCGTGGCATGCCATCAACGCCTAACGATAGCACACAAACAAGTACGACGTCGGGCGTGGCATGCTATCATCTCCTTTGGGCAGCACAGACGGTCAAACGACGTCGGGCGTGGCATGCCATCACCTCCCTTGGACAGCACACATAGTCGGATGACGTCGGGCGTGGCATGTTATCATCTTCTTTGGGAAGCACAAACGGTCGAACGACGCCGACGTGGCATGCAAACATCACCTTTGGGTAACACACACGGTCGAACAACGTTGAGCGTGGCATGACATCACCTCCTTTGGACAGCGCACATGGTCGAACAACGTCGGGCGCGACATGCCATCACCGCCTTTGGAAAGCACACACGGTCGATCGACGTCGGGTGTGGTATGCGATCATCAACTTTGGGCAGCACAAACAATCGGATCGGCAAACAAGGTTTAACGATGTCAGGCGTGGCATACATTATCGCCTTGTGAATAGCTGACACAGTTGGCCGGCGTAAGGCGTGGCATGCCATCATCGCCCTTGGACGGGAAACACGGTCAAACGACGTAGAGCATGGCATGCCATTACCGCCTTGGGACAGCACACACGGTCTAACGACGTCGGGCGTGGAGTGCTATCATCGCCTTTAGGCAGAACAAACAGTCGGACGACATCGGGTGTGGCATGCAATCACCGCCCTTGGATAGCACACAAGGTCAGATGATGTCTGGCGTGGCATGCCATCGCCGCCCTTGGACTTCACCCACGGTAGGACGATGTGGGGCATGGCATGAGATCACCGCTCTAGGACTGCACCGTGGTTGGTCATGGCATGACATCACCGTCATAGGACAGAACATGATCGGGCGGCGTCGGGCATGGCATGACATCACCGCCCTTGGGCAGCACACACGGTCGGACTACGTGAGGCGTGGCATGACATCACCACCTTTGTACAGCACACACGGTCAAACGACGTCATGCGTGGCATGCCATCATCGCCTTTGGGCAGCACAGACGATCAAACGACGTCGGGCGAGGCATGCAATAATAGCACATGGACGGCAAACGCGGTTGAACGACGTCAGGCGTTACATGCCATCACCGTCTTAGGACAGCACACACGGTCGAACGATGTCGACCGTGGCATACCATCTTTCCTTTGAGAAGCACACACGGTCAAAATACGTCGGGTGTGGCATGACATCACCGCCTTTGGGCAGCAAACACGGTCAAACAACGTCGGGCGTGGCATGACATCACCGCCCTTGGGCAGCACACACGGTCGGACTACGTCGGGCATGGCATGACATCACCTCCTTTAGACAGCACACATGGTCGAACGACGTCGTGCGTGGCATGCCATCATCGCCTTTGGGCAGCACACACAGTCAAATGATGTCGGGCGTGGCATACCATCATAGCCCATAGATGGCAAACACGGTCGAACGAAGTCGGGCGTGGAATGCCATCATCGCCTTTGGGTAGCACACCCGGTCGAACGACGTCGGGTGTGGCATGCCGTCATGGCCCTTGGATACCACACACGGTCGACTGAAGTCGGGCGTGGCATGCCATCATATCCCTTGAACGGCAAACAAGGTTGAACGACGTGAGGTGTGGCATGCCATCATTGCCCTTGGACGGGAAACATGGTCGAACGACGTAGAGCGTGGCATGCCATCAACGCCTTGGGAAAGCACACACGGAAGAACGACGTCGGGCGTGGCATGACATCATTACCTTTGGGCAGCACACACGGTTGAACTACGTCGGGCGTGGATGCCATCATTGCCTTTGGGCAGCACAAACGGTCGAACGACGTCGGGCGTGGCATGCCATCATCATCTTTGGGCGGCACACACGGTCGAACGATGTCGGGCGTGGCATGCCATAATCGCCTTAAGGCAGCACACATAGTCGAAAGACGCCGGGCGTGGCATGACATAACCGCCTTTGGACAGCACACATGGTCGAACGACGCGGGCGTGACATGCAATCAGCGCCATAGTACAGCACACGATCGGACGACGTCGAGCATGGCATGACATCACCGCCCTTGGGCAGCACACACGGTCAGACTACGTCAGGCGTGGCACGACATCACCGCCTTTGTACAGCACACACGGTCGAATGACGTTGTGCGTGGCATGCCATCATCGCCTTTAGGCAGCACATATGGTCGAATGACGTCGGGCGTGGCATACCATCATTGCCCGTATATGGCAAACACGGTCGAATGACGTCGGGCGTGGAATGCCATCATCGCCCTTGGGCAGCACACCCGGTCGAACGACGCTGGGCGTGGCATACCGTCATGGCCCTTGGACACCACACACGGTCGAACAAAGTCGTATGTTGCATGCCATCATAGCCCTTGAACGGTAAACAAGGTTGAACGACGTGAGGCGTGGCATGCCATCATCGCCTTTGGACTAGCTGACACACTCAGACGGCATCGACTGTGGCATGCCATCATTGCCCTTGGATGGGAAACATGGTCGAACTACGTAGAGCGTGGCAGCCATCAACGCCTTGGGACAGCACACACGGAAGAACGACGTCGGATGTGGCATGACATCATCACCTTTGGGCAGCACACACGGTTGAACTACGTCGGGCGTGGCATGCCATCATCGCCTTTGGGCAGCACTAACGGTCGAACGACGTCGGGCGTGGCATGCCATCATCACCTTTGGGCAGCACACACGGTCGAACGACATCGGGCATGGCATGCCATAATCGCCTAAAGGCAGCACACACAGTCGAAAGACGTCGGGTGTGGCTTTACATCACCGCCTTTGGATAGCACACACGGTCGAACGACGTCGGGCGTGACATGCCGTCACGGCCCTTGGACACCACACACGGTCGAACAAAGTCGTACGTTGCATGCCATCATAGACCTTGAACGACAAACAAGGTTGAACGACTTGAGGCGTGGCATGCCATCATCGCCTTTGGACTAGCTGACACACTCAGACGGCATCAGCTGTGGCATGCCATCATTGCCCTTGGATGGGAAACATGGTCGAACGACGTAGAGCGTGGCAGCCATCAACGCCTTGGGACAGCACACACGGAAGAATGACGTCGGGCGTGGCATGACATCATCACCTTTGGGCAGCACACGCGGTTGAACTACGTCGGGCGTGGCATTCCATCATCGCCTTTGGGCAGCACAAACGGTCGAACGACGTCGAGCGTGGCATGCCATCATCACCTTTGGGCAGCACACACGGTCGAACGACATCGGGTATGGCATGCCATAATCGCCTTAAGGCAGCACACACAGTCGAAAGACGTCGAGCGTGACTTGACATCACCGCCTTTGGACAACACACACGGTCGAACGACGTCGGGCGTGACATGCCGTCATGGCCCTTGGACACCACACACGGTCGAACAAAGTCGTACGTTGCATGCCATCATAGCCCTTGAACGGCAAACAAGGTTGAACGACATGAGGCGTGGCATGCCATCATCGCCTTTGGACTAGCTGACACACTCAGACGGCATCGGCTGTGGCATGCCATCATTGCCCTTGGATGGGAAACATGGTCGAACGACGTAGAGCGTGGCAGCCATCAACGCCTTGGGACAGCGCACACGGAAGAACGATGTCGGGCGTGGCATGACATCATCACCTTTGGGTAGCACACACGGTTGAACTACGTCGGGCGTGGCATGCCATCATCGCCTTTGGGCAGCACAAATGGTCGAACGACGTCGGGCGTGGCATGCCATCATCACCTTTGGGCAGCACACACGGTCGAACGACATCGGGCATGGCATGCCATAATCGCCTTAAGGCAGCACACACAGTCGAAAGACATCGGGCGTGGCTTGACATCACCGCCTTTGGACAGCACACACGGTCAAACGACGTCGGGCGTGACATGCAATCACCGCCATAGGAAAGCACACGATTGGACGACGTAGGGCATGGCATGACATCACCGTCCTTGGGCAGCTCACACGGTTTGACTAACTCAGGTGTGGCATTACATCTCGCCTTTGTACAGCACACACGGTCGAACGACGTCGGGCGTGGCATGCCATCATCGCCTTTGAGCACCACAAACGGTTAAACGATGTCGAGCGTGGCATTCCATTATCGCCTTTGGGCAGCACACACGGTCGAACAACGTCGGGCGTGGCATGTCATCATCGCCTTTGGGAAGCACAAACAGATGAACGACGTCGGGCGTGGCATGCAATCTTGACTTTGGGAAGCACACACGGTCGAAAGACGTCAGGCGTGGTATGACATCACCGCCTTTGGGCAGCACACACGGTCAAATGACGTCGGGTGTGACATGCCATCACCACCTTTTCACAGCACACACGGTCGAACGAAGTCGGGCGTGGCATGCCATCGTAGCCCTTGAACGGCAAACAAGGTTGAATGATGTCAGGCGTGGTGTGCCATCATCGCCTCTAGACTAGTTGACACAGTCGGATGGCGTCATGCATGGCATACCATCATCGCCTTTGTACGGGAAACACGGTCGAACGACGTAAAGCGTGGCATGCAATCAATGCCTAAGGACAGCACACAAAGAAGGATGCCGTCGGGTGTGGCATGCTATCATCTCCTTTGGGTAGCACATATGGTCAGACTACGTCGGGCGTGGCTTGCTATCACCTCCTTTGGACAGCACACATGGTCGGATGACATCGGGCGTGGTATGCCATCATCTTCTTTGGGAAGCACAAATGGTCAAACGACGCCGACTTGGCATGCCAACATCACCTTTGCGCAGCACACACGGTCGAACGACGTCGGGCGTGGCATGCTTGCATCGCCTTTGGGAAGCACACACGGTCGAAAGACGTCGAGCATGGCATGACATCACCTCCTTTGGACTGCGCACACGGTCGAACAACGTCGGGCGCGGCATGCCTTCACCGCCTTTGGGAAGCACACACGGTCGAACGACGTCGGGCGTGGCATGCGATCATCACCTTTGGGCAGCACAAACAGTCGGACCGGCAAACAAGGTTGAACGACGTCGAGCGTGACATTCCAACACCGCCTTTGGACAGCACACACGGTCGATCGACGTTGAGCGTGGCTTTCCATTATCGCCTTTGGGCAGCACACACTGTCGAACGACGTCTAGCGTGGCATGCCATTTTTGCTTTTGGGCAGCACAAACGGTCGAACGACGTCAGGAATGGCATGGCATCACCGCCCTAGGACTGCACGCACGGTCAGACGATGACAGGCGGGGCATGCCATAATAGCCCATGGACGGCAAACACAGTCGAAGGACGTCTGGCATTACATGCCATCACCGCCTTTGGACAGCACACACGGTCAAACAACGTCGGGCGTGGCATACTACTTGCCTTTGAGAAGCACACACGGTCGAAATACGTCGGGCGTGGTATGACATCACCGCCTTTGGGCATCACACACGGTCAAACGTCGTCGGGCATGACATACCATCATCGCCCTTGGACGGGAAACATGGTCGAACGATGTAGATCGTGGCATGCCATCAACGCCTAAGGACAGCATATAAGGAAGGACGACGTCGGGCGTGGCATTCTATCATCTCCTTTGGGCAGCACAGACGGTCAGACGACGTCGGGCGTTGCATGCCATCACCGCCCTTGGACAGCACACATGGTCGGATGATGTCGAGCGTGGCATGCCATAACCGCCCTTGGACAGCACACACGGTAGGACGACGTCGGGCTTGGCATGAGATCACCGCTCTTGGACTACACGAATGGTTAGACTACGGCGGGCGTTTCATGACATCACCACCTTTGGACAGCACACACATTAGAACGACGCGTGGCATGGCATGACATCATCGCCCTTGAACTTCATGCACGGTAAGACGACATCGGGCGTGGCATGATATCATATCCCTTGGAGGGCAAACACGGTCGAACGACGTCAGGCGTGACATGCCATCACCGCCTTTGGGCAGTACACACGATCGAATGACGTCGGGCGTTGCATGCCATCATATCACTTGGATGGCAAACACGGTCGAACAACGTCAAGCGTGACATGCAATCACCGCCTTTGGACAGCACACACGATCGAATGTCGTCGGGCGTGGCATGCTATCATCGCCTTTTGGCAGCACACACGGTCAAACGACGTTGGGCGTGGCATGACATCACCGCCTTTGGACAGCACACACGGTCGAACGACGTCGGGCGTGACATGCCAAAGCCGCCTTTGGGCAGCACACACGGTCGAACGACATCTGGCGTAGCATGACATTATTGCCTTTAGGCAGCACAAACGGTCGAACGATGTCGGGCGTGGCATGACATCACCGCCCTAGGACTGTACGCACGATCAGACGACATCGGGCATGGCATGACATCACTGCGCTAGGACAGCACACACGGTCGAACGACGTCGAGCCTGGCATGACATCACCGCCCTTGGACGGCACGCACGGTCGAACGACGTCGGGAGTGGAATGACATCACCACCCTCGGACGTCACACACGGTCGAATGTCATTGGGAGTGGCATGCCATCATCACCTTTGGGCAGCACACACGATCGAATGACGTCGGGCGTGGCATGACATCACCGCCTTTGGGCAGCAAACACGGTAAAACAACGTCGAGAGTGACATGCCATCACCGCCTTTGGACAGCACACAAGGTCGAATGACGTCGGGCGTGGCATGCAATCATCACCTTTGGGCAGAACACACGGTCGAACTATGTCGGGCATGGCATGCCATCATCGCCTTTGGGAAGCACAAACGGTCGAACCACGTCGGGCGTGGCATGCCAACATCACCTTTGGGCAGCACATACGGTCGAACGACGTCGGGCGTGACATGCCAGTATCGCCTTTGGGCAACACACACGGTCGAAAGACGTCGAGCGTGGCATGACATCACCTCCTTTGGACAGCGCACACGGTCGAACGACGTTGGGCGCGACATGCCATCACCGCCTTTGGAAAGCACACAGGGTCGAACGACGTCGGGCGTGGCATGCCATCATAACCTTTGGGAAGCACAAACAGTCGAACGGCATCGGGCGTGGCATACCATCATCGCCCCTGTACGGCGAACACGGTCGAACGACGTCGGGTGTGGCATGCATCATCGCCTTTGGGCAGCAAACACGGTCGAACGACGTCGGGCGTGGCATGCCATCATATCCCTTGAATGGCAAACAAGGTTGAACGACGTCGGGCGTGGCATACATTTTCGCCTTTGGACTAGCTGACATAGTTGGACGGCGTAAGGTGTGGCATGCCATCATCGCCCTTGGAAGGGAAACATGGTCGAACGACGTAGAGCGTGGCATGCCATCACCGCCTTGTGATAGCACACACGGTCAGATGACGTCGGGCGTGGCATGCCATCATCGCCTTTTGGCAGCACAAATGGTCATACTACGTCGACCGTGCCATGCCATCACCGCCCTTGGGCAGCACATACAGTCGAAAGACGTCAAGCGTGGCATGACATCACCGCCTTTGGACAACACACACGGTCGAACGACGTCAGGCGTGACATGCCATCACCGCCTTTAGACAGCACACACGATCGAACGACGCTGGGCATGGCATGCCATCATCACCTTTGGGCAGCATAAACGGTCGGACGGTGTCGGGCGTGGCATGCCATTGTCGCCCTTGGACGGCAAACACGGTCGAACGATGTCTGGCGTGGGATGCCATCATCTCCTTTGGGCAGTACGCACGGTCGACATCGTCGGGTGTGGCATGTCATCATGGCCCTTGGACACCACACACAATCGAACGAAGTCGGTCGTCGCATGCCATCATAGCCCTTGAACGGCAACCAAGGTTGAATGACGTCGGGTGTGGCATGCCATCATCCCCTTTGGGCGGCACACACGGTCGAACTACGTCGGCGTGGCATGCCATTATCTCCTTTGGGAAGCACAAACGGTAGAACGACGTCGGGCGTGGCATGCCAACATCACCTTTGGGCAGCACACACCATCGAACGACGTCGGGCGTGGCATGCCAACATTGCCTTTGGGAAGCACACATGGTCGAAAGATGTTGAGCATGGCATGACATCACCTCCTTTGGACAACGCATACGGTCGAACAACGTAGAGCGTGGCATTCCATCACCGCCTTGGGACATCACACACGGTTAGACGACGTCGGGCGTGGCATTCTATCATCGCATTTGGGCAGCACAAACAGTCGGACGACATAGGGTGTAGCATGCCATCACCGCCGTTGGATAGCACACAAGGTCGGATGACGTCTAGCGTGGCATGCCATCGCCACCCTTGGACTGCACCCACGGTAGGACGACGTGGGGCATGGCATGAGATCACCGCTCTTGGACTGCACGCATGGTCGGGCATGGCATGACATCACCGCCATAGAACAGCACACGATCGGACGACGTCGGGCATGGCATGACATCACCGCCCTTGGGCAGCACACACGGTCGGACTACGTTTGGCGTGGCATGCCACTACCGCCATTGGACAGCACACGCGGTCGTACAACGTCGGGCGTGGCATGCCAACTTGCCTTTGGAAAGCACACACGGTCGAAAGACGTCGGGCGTGGTATGACATCACCGCCTTTGGGCATCACACACGGTCAAACGTCGTCGGGCGTGACATGCCATCATCGCCTTTAGACAGCACACACGGTCGAACGAAGTCAGGCGTGGCATGCCATCATAGCCCTTGAACGACAAACAAGGTTGAATGACGTTAGGCGTGGCATGCAATCATTGCCTTTGGACTAGTTGACAGAGTCGAACGGCATCGGGCGTGGCATGCTATCATCGGCCTTGGACGGGAAACACGGTCGAACGACGTAGAGCGTGGCATGCCATCAACGCCTAAGGATAACACACAAACAAGTACGACGTCGGGCGTGGCATGCTATCATCTCCTTTGGGCAGCATAGACGATCAAACGACGTCGGGCGTGGCATGCCATCACCTCCCTTGGACAGCACACATAGTCGGATGACGTCGGGCGTGGCATGTTATCATCTTCTTTGGGAAGCACAAACGATCGAACGACGCTGACGTGGCATGCAAACATCACCTTTGGGTAACACACACGGTCGAACAACGTTGAGCGTGGCATGACATCACCTCCTTTGGACAGCGCACACGGTCAAACAACATTGAGCGCGACATGCCATCACCGCCTTTGGAAAGCACACACGGTCGATCGACGTCGGGTGTGGTATGCAATCATCACCTTTGGGTAGCACAAACAATCGGACCGACAAACAAGGTTTAACGATGTCAGGCGTGGCATACATTATCTCCTTTGGAATAGCTGACACAGTTGGCCGGCGTAAGGCATGGCATTCCATCATCGCCCTTGGACGGAAAACACGATCAAACGACGTAGAGCATGGCATGCCATTACTGCCTTGGGACAGCACACACGGTCAAACGACGTCGGGCGTGGCATGCTATCATCGCCTTTAGGCAGAACAAACAGTCGGACGACGTCAGGTGTGGCATGCAATCACCGCCCTTGGATAGCACACAAGGTCAGATGACGTCTGGCGTGGCATGCCATCGCCGCCCTTGGACTTCACCCACGGTAGGATGATGTGGGGCATGGCATGAGATCACCGCTCTAGGACTGCACCGTGGTCGGTCATGGCATGACATCACTGTCATAGGACAGAACACGATCGGGCGGCGTCGGGCATGGCATGACATCACTGCCCTGGGGCAGCACACACGGTCGGACTACGTGAGGCGTGGCATGACATCACCACCTTTGTACAGCACACACGGTCAAACAACGTCATGCGTGGCATGCCTTCATCGCCTTTGGGCAGCATAGACGATCAAACGACATCGGGCGGGGCATGCAATAATAGCACATGGACGGCAAACACGGTGGAACGACGTCAGGCGTGACATGCCATCACCGTCTTAGGACAGCACACACGGTCGAACGATGTCGGCCGTGGCATACCATCTTGCCTTTGAGAAGCACACACGGTCAAAATACGTCAGGCGTGGCATGACATCACCGCCTTTGGGCAGCAAACACGGTCAAACGACGTCGGGCGTGGCATGACATCACCACCCTTGGGCAGCACACACGGTTGGACTACGTCGGGCATGGCATGACATCACCTCCTTTAGACAGCACACATGGTCGAACGACGTCCTGCGTGGCATGCCATCATCGCCTTTGGGCAGCACACACGGTCGAATGACATCGGGCGTGGCATACCATCATAGCCCATAGATGGCAAACACGGTCGAACGAAGTCGGGCGTGGAATGCCATCATCGCCTTTGGGTAGCACACCCGGTCGAACGACGTCGGGTGTGGCATGCCGTCATGGCCCTTGGACACCACACACGGTCGACGGAAGTCGGGCGTGGCATGCCATCATATCCCTTGAACGGCAAACAAGGTTGAACGACGTGAGGCGTGGCATGCCATCATCGCCTTTTGACTAGCTGACACACTCAGACGGCGTCGGGTGTGGCATGCCATCATTGCCCTTGGATGGGAAACATGGTCGAACGACGTAGAGCGTGGCAACCATCAACGCCTTGGGACAGCACACACGGAAGAACGACGTCGGGCGTGGCATGACATCATCACCTTTGCGCAGCACACACGGTTGAACTACGTCGGGCGTGGATGCCATCATCGCCTTTGGGCAGCACAAACGGTCGAACGACGTCGGGCGTGGCATGCCATCATCATCTTTGGGCGGCACACACGGTCGAACGATGTCGGGCGTGGCATGCCATAATCGCCTTAAGGCAGCACACACAGTCGAAAGACGCCGGGCGTGGCATGACATCACCGCCTTTGGACAGCACACATGGTCGAACGACGCGGGCGTGACATGCAATCACCGCCATAGGACAGCACACGATCGGACGACGTCGCGCATGGCATGACATCACCGCCCTTGGGCAGCACACACAGTCAGACTACGTCAGGCGTGGCATGACATCACCGCCTTTGTACAGCACACACGGTCGAATGACGTTGTGCGTGGCATATGCCATCATCGCCTTTAGGCAGCCCATATGGTCGAATGACGTCGGGCGTGGCATACCATCATAGCCCGTAGATGGCAAACACGGTCGAACGACGTCGGGCGTGGAATGCCATCATCGCCTTTGGGCAGCACACCCGGTCGAACGACGTCGGGCGTGGCATGACGTCATGGCCCTTTGACACCACACACGGTCGAACAAAGTCGTACGTTGCATGCCATCATAGCCCTTGAACGGCAAACAAGGTTGAACGACGTGAGGCGTGGCATGCCATCATCGCCTTTGGACTTGCTGACACACTCAGACGGCATCGGCTGTGGCATGCCATCATTGCCCTTAGATGGGAAACATGGTCGAACGACGTAGAGCGTGGCAACCATCAACGCCTTGGGACAGCACACACGGAAGAACGACGTCGGGCGTGGCATGACATCATCACCTTTGGGCAGCACACACGGTTGAACTACGTCGGGCGTGGCATGCCATCATCGCCTTTGGGCAGCACAAACGGTCGAACAACGTTGGGCGTGGCATGCCATCATCAACTTTGGGCAGCACACACGGTCGAACGACATCGGGCATGGCATGCCATAATCGCCTTAAGGCAGCACACACAGTCGAAAGACGTCGGGCGTGGCTTGACATCACCGCCTTTGGACAGCACACACGGTCGAACGACGTCGGGCGTGACATGCCGTCATGGCCCTTGGACACCACACACGGTCGAACAAAGTCGTATGTTGCATGCCATCATAGCCCTTGAACGGCAAACAAGGTTGAACGACGTGAGGCGTGGCATGCCATCATTGCCTTTGGACTAGCTGACACACTTAGACGGCATCGGCAGTGGCATGCCATCATTGCCCTTGGATGGGAAACTTGGTCGAACGACGTAGAGCGTGGCAGCCATCAACGCCTTGGGACAGCACACACGAAAGAACGACGTCGGGCGTGGCATGACATCATCACCTTTGGGAAGCACACACGGTTGAACTACGTCGAGCGTGGCATGCCATCATCGCCTTTGGGCAGCACAAACGGTCGAACGATGTCGGGCGTGGCATGCCATCATCACCTTTGGGCAGCACACACGGTCAAACGACATCGGGCATGGCATGCCATAATCGCCTTAAGGCAGCACACACAGTCGAAAGACGTCGGGCGTGGCTTGACATCACCGCCTTTGGACAGCACACACGGTCGAACGACATCGGGCGTGACATGCAATCACCGCCATATGAAAGCACACGATCGGACGACGTAGGGCATGGCATGACATCACCGTCCTTGGGCAGCTCACACGGTTTGACTACGTCAGGTGTGGCATTACATCTCGCCTTTGTACAGCACACACGGTCGAACGACGTCCGGCGTGGCATGCCATCATTGCCTTTGGACACCATAAACGGTTAAACGACGTCGAGCGTGGCATTCCATTATCGCCTTTAGGCAGCACACACGGTCGAACAACGTCGGGCGTGTCATGTCATCATCGCCTTTGTGAAGCACAAACAGATGAACGACGTCGGGCGTGGCATGCCATCTTGCCTTTGGGAAGCACACACGGTCGAAAGACGTCGGGCATGGTATGACATCACCGCCTTTGGACAGCACACACGGTCAAATGACGTCGGGTGTGACATGGCGTCACCGCCTTTTCACAGCACACACGGTCGAACGAAGTCGGGCGTGGCATGCCATCGTAGCCCTTGAACGGCAAACAAGGTTGAATGACGTCAGGCGTGGCATGCCATCATCACCTTAGGACTAGCTGACACAGTCGGACGGCGTCGGGCGTGACCTTCCATCATCGCCCTTGGACGGGAAACACGGTCAAACGATGTAGATCGTGGCATGCCATCAACGCCTAAGGACAGCATACAAGGAAGGACGACGTTGGGCGTGGCATGCTATCATCTCCTTTGGGCAGCACAGACGGTCAGACGACATCGGGCGTGGCATGCCATCACCGCCCTTGGACAGCACACATGATCGGATGACGTCGAGCGTGGCATGCCATAACCGCCCTTGGACAGCACACACGGTAGGACGACGTCGGGCTTAGTATGAGATCACCGCTCTTGGTCTGCACGCATGGTCAGACTACGGCGGGCATGGCATGACATCACCACCTTTGGACAGCACACACAGTAGAATGACGCGTGGCATGGCATGACATCATCGCCCTTGGACTGCACGCACGCTCAGACGAAATCGGGCGTGGCATGATATCATATCCCTTGGAGGGCAAACACGGTAGAACGACGTCAGGCGTGACATGCCATCACTGCCTGTGGGCAGCACACATGATCGAATGACGTCGGGCGTAGCATGCCATCATATCCCTTGGACGGCAAACACGGTCAAACAACGTCAGGCGTGACATGCCATCACCGCCTTTGGACAGCACACACGGTAAAACGTTGTCGGGCGTGGCATGCTATCGTCACCTTTGGGAAACACACACGGTCAAACGACGTTGGGCGTGTCATGACATCACCGCCTTTGGACAGCACACACGGTCGAATGACGTCGGGCGTGACATGCCAACACCCCCTTTGGACAGCCCACACGGTCGAACAACATCAAGCGTGGCATTCCATTATCGCCTTTGGGCAGCACACACGGTCGAACAACGTCTGGCGTGGCATGACATTATTGCCTTTAGGCGGCACAAACGGTCGAACGATGTCGGGCGTGGCATGACATCACCGCCCTAGGACTGTACGCACGATCGAATGACATCGGGCATGGAATGATATCACTGCCCTTGGACAGCACACACGGTTGAACGACATCGAGCCTGGCATGACATCACCGCCCTTGGACGGCACGCACGGTCGAACGACGTCGCGAGTGGAATGACATCACTACCCTCGAACGTCACACACGGTCGAACGTCGTTGGGCGTGGCATGCTATCATTACCTTTGGGCAGCACACACGATCAAATGACGTCGGGCATGGCATGACATCACCGCCTTTGGGTAGCAAACACGGTCAAACGACGTCGGGCGTGACATGCCATCACCGCCTTTGGACAGCACACAAGGTCGAATGACGTCGGGCGTGGCATGCCATCTTCACCTTTGGGCAGCACACACAGTCGAACTACGTCGGACGTGGCATGCCATCATCGCCTTTGGGAAGCACAAACGGTCGAACCACGTCGGGCGTGGCATGCCAATATCACCTTTGGGCAGCACACACGGTCGAACGACGTCGGTCGTGACATGTCAGTATCGCCTTTGGGTAACACACACAGTCGAAAGACGTCGAACGTGGCATGACATCACCTTCTTTGGACAGCGCACACGGTCGAACGACGTCGAGCGCGACATGCCATCACCGCCTTTGGAAAGCACACACGGTCGAACGACGTCAGGCGTGGCATGCCATCATCACCTTTGGGCAGCACAAACAGTCGAACGGCGTCGGGCGTGGCATGCCATCATCGCCCTTGTACTGCGAACACGGTTGAACGACGTCGGGTGTGGCATGCATCATCGCCTTTGGGCAGCATACACGGTCGAACAACGTCGGGCGTGGCATGCCATCATGGCCCTTGGATAGCACACACGGTCGAACGACGTCGGGCGTGACATGCCATCATATCCCTTGAATGGCAAACAAGGTTGAATGACGTCGGGCGTGGCATACATTATCCCTTTTGGACTAGCTGACACAGTTGGACGGTGTAAGGTGTGGCATGCCATCATCGCCCTTGGAAGGGAAACAAAGTCGAACGACGTAGAGCGTGGAATGCCATCACCGCCTTGGGAAAGCACACACGGTAAGATGACGTCGGGCGTGGCATGCCATCATCGCCTTTTGGCAGCACAAATGGTCATACGACGTCGACCGTGGAATGCCATCACCGCCCTTGGGCAGCACACACAGTCGAAAGACGTCGGGCGTGGCATGACATCACCGCCTTAGGACAGCACACACGGTCGAACGACGTCATGCGTGACATGCCATCACCGCCTTTGGACAGCACACACGATCGAACGACGCTGGGCATGGCATGCCATCATAACCTTTGGGCAATATAAACGGTCGGACGGCATCTGGCGTGGCATGCCATTGTCGCCCTTGGACGGCAAACACGGTCGAACAATGTCAGGCGTGGAATGCCATCATCTCCTTTGGGCAGTACGCACGGTCGACATCGTCGGGCGTGGCATGTCATCATGGCCCTTGGACACCACACACGGTCGAACGAAGTCGGTCGTCGCATGCCATCATAGCCCTTGAACGGCAACCAAGGTTGAATGACGTCGGGCGTGGCATGCCATCATAGCCTTTGGACTAGCTGAAACCATCGGACTACGTAAGGCGTGGCATGCAATCATCGCTCTTGGACGGGAAACACGGTAGAACGACGTAGAGCGTGGAATGCCATCAACGCCTTGGGACAGTAAAAACGAAAGGATGACGTCGGGCGTGGCATGCCAACAATGCCCTTGGACAGCACACATGGTTGGATGACATCAAGTGTGGCATGCCATCACTGCCCTTGGACAGTACACACGGTAGGACGACGTTGGGCGTGGCATGAGATCACCGCTCTTGGACTACACGCATGGTCGGACTACATTGGGCGTGGTATGACATCACCACCTTTGGACAACACACACGGTTGAATGATGCGTGGCATGGCATAACATCACCACCCTTGAACTGCATGCACAGTCAGACGACATCGGGCGTTGCATGACATCACCGCCTTTGGACAACACACACGGTCGACAACTTCGGGCGTTGCATGACATCTTCACTCTTGCACAGCACGCATGGTCGTACTACGTCGGGCGTGGCATGACATCATCGCCCTTGGGCAGCACACACGGTCTAGCTACATCGGGCGTGGCATGACATCACCTCCTTTAGACAGCACACACGGTCGAATGATGTCGTGCGTGGCATGCCATCATCGCCTTTGGGCAGCACACACGGTCGAATGACGTCGGGCGTGGCATACCATCATAGTCCATCGATGGCAAACACGGTCGAACGACGTCGGGCGTGGAATGCCATCATCGCCTTTGGACAGCACACCCGGTCGAATGACGTCGGGCGTGGCATGCCGTCATGGCCCTTGAACACCACACACGGTCGAACGAAGTCGGGCGTGGCATTCCATCATATCCCTTGAACGGCAAACAAGGTTGAACGATGTGAGGCGTGGCATGCCATCATCGCCTTTTGACTAGCTGACACATTCAGACGGCGTCGGGTGTGGCATGCCATCATTGCCCTTGGACGGAAAACATGGTCGAACGACGTAGAGCGTGGCATGGCATCAACGCCTTGGGACAGCACACACGGAAGAACGACGTCGGGCGTGGCATGACATCATTACCTTTGGGCAGCACACACGGTTGAACTACATCGGGCGTAGCATGCAATCATCGCCTTTGGGCAGCACAAACGGTCGAACGACTTCGAGCGTGGCATGCCATCATCACCTTAGGGCAGCACACACGGTCGAACAACGTCAGGCGTGGCATGCCATAATCGCCTTAAGGAAGCACACACAGTCGAAAGACGTCGGGCGTGGCATGACATCACTGCCTTTGGACAGCACACACGGTTGAACGACGGCGGGCGTGACATGCAATCACCGCCATAGGACAGCACACGATCGGACGACGTCGCGCATGGCATGATATCACCGCCCTTGGGCAGATCACACGGTCTGACTACGTCAGGCAAGGCATGACATCACCGGCTTTGTACAGCACACACGGTCGAACGACGTTGTGCGTGGCATGCCATCATCTTCTTTGGGCAGCACACACGGTCGAATGACGTCGGGCGTGGCATACAATCATAACCCATAAATGGCAAACACGGTCGAACGACGTCAGGCGTGGAATGCCATCATCACCTTTGGGCAGCACACCCGGTCGAATGACGTCGGGTGTGGCATGCCGTCATGGCCCATGGACACCACACACGGTCGAACGAAGTCGGGCGTGGCATGCCATCATAGCCCTTGAACGACAAACAAGGTTGAACTACGTGAGGCGAGGCATGCCATCATCGCCTTTGGAATAGCTAACACACTTAGACGGCGTTGGGTGTGGCATGCCATCATTGCCCTTGGATGGGAAACATGGTCGAACGACGTAGAGCGTGGCATGCCATCAACGCCTAGGGAAAGCACACACGGAAGAACGACGTCGAGCGTGGCATGACATCATCACCTTTGGGCAGCACACACGGTTGAACTACGTCAGGCGTGGCATGCCATCATCGCCTTTGGGCAGCACAAGCGGTCGAACGACGTCGGGCGTGGCATGCCATCATCACCTTTGAGCAGCACACACGGTCGAACGACGTCGGGCGTGGCATGCCATAATCTCCATAAGGAAGCACACACAGTCGAAAGACGTCGGGCGTGGCATGACATCACTGCCTTTGGACAGCACACACGGTCAAACGACGTCGTGCGTGACATGCAACCACTGTCATAGGACAGCACACGATCGAACAACGTCGGGCATGGCATGACGTCACCACCCTTGGGCAGCACACACGGTCAGACTACGTCAGGCGTGGCATGACATCACCGCCTTTGTACAGCACACACGGTCAAACGACGTCGGGCGTGGCATTCCATCATCGCCTTTGGACACCACACACAGTCAAACAACGTCGAGCAAGGCATTCCATTATCGCCTTTGGGCAGCACACATGGTCGAACTACGTCGGGCGTGGCATGCCCTCATCGCCTTTTGAAAGCACAAACAGATGAACGACGTCGGGCGTGGCATGACAGCATCACTTTTGGGCAGCATAAACGGTCAAACAACGTCGGGCGTGGCATGCGTGCATCGCCTTTGGGTAGCACATGGTCGAAAGACGTCGGGCGTGGCATGACATCACCTCCTTTGGACAACGCACACGGTCGAACGACGTCGAGCGCGACATGCCATCACCGCCTTTGGAAGGCACACATGGTCGAACGACGTCGGGCGTGGCATGCCATCATCACCTTTGGGCCGCGCAAACGGTCGAACGACGTCGGGCGTGGCATGCCATCTTGCCTTTCGAAAGCACACACAGTCGAATGACGTCAGGCGTGGCATGACATCACCGCCCTTGGAAGGCACGCACAATCAACCGACGTCGGGCGTGGCATGACATCACCACCCTTGGACATCACATAAAATCGGCAACGTAGGGCGTGGCATGACATCACCGCCATAGGACAGCACACGGTCGGACGATGTCGGGCATGGCATAACATCATCGCCCTTGGGCAACACACACGGTTGGACTACGTCAGGCATGGCATGACATCACCGCCTTTGTAGAGCACACACGGTCGAACGATGTCAGGCGTGGTACGACATCACCACCTTTGGGTAGCACACACGGTCAAACGATGTCGGCCGTGACATGCCATCACCGCCTTTAGACAGCACACTTGGTCGAACGAAGTCGGGCATGGTATCCCATCATAGCCCTTGAACGGCAAACAAGGTTGAATGACGTCAGGCAAGGCATGCCGTCATCGCCTTTGGACTACTTGACACAGTCGGACGGCGTCGGGCGTGGCATGCCATCGTCGCCCTTGGATGGGAAACACGGTCCAACGACGTAGAGCGTGGCATTCCATCAACGCCTAAGGATAGCACACAAGGAAGAACAACGTCGGGCGTGGCATGCTATTATCTCCTTTGGGCAGCACAGACGGTCGGACGACGTCTGGCGTAGTATACCATCACCGCCCTTGGACAGAACACATGGTCGGATGACGTCGGGCGTGGCATGCCATCAATGCCCTTGGACAGCACACACGGCAGGACGATGCGGGCGTGGTATGAGATCACCGCTCTTGGACTGCACGCATGGTCGGACTACGTCGGGTGTGGCATGACATCACCACCTTTGGATAGCACAGACGGTAGAACGACGCGTGGCATGGCATGACATCACCGCCCTTGAACTGCACGCGCGGTCAGAGGACGTCAACCGTGGCATGACATCACCGCCTTTGGACAGCACACACAGTCAGCAACGTCGGCATCACCACTATTGGACAGCACGCATGGTCGGACGACATCGGGCATGGCATGACATCACCGCCCTTTGGCAGCACACACGGTCGGACTACGTCGAGTATGACATGACATCACCACCTTTGGACAGCACACACGGTCGAACGATGTCAGGAGTGGCATGCCATCATCGCCTTTGGGCAGCACACACTGTCGAATGACGTCGGCTTGGCATGCCATCATAGCCCATGGACGGAAAACACGGTCGAACGACGTCTGTCGTAAAATGCCATCATCACCTTTGGGCAGCACACACGATCGAACGATGTCGGGCGTGGCATGGCGTCATGGCCCTTAGACACCACACATAGTCGAATGAAGTCGGGCGTGGCGTGCCATCATAGCCCTTGAACGGCAAACAAGGTTGAACGACGTCAGGCGTGGCATGCCATCATCGCCTTTGGACTAGCTGACACAGTCAGACGGCATCAGGCGTGGCATGCCATCATCGCCCTTGGACGGGAAACACGGTCGAACGACGTAGAGCGTGACATGCCATCAACGCCTTCGGACAACACACACGGAAGAACGACATCGGGCGTGGCATTCTATCATCGCCTTTGGGCAGCACAAATGGTCAGACGACGTCGGGCATGGCATGCCATCACCGCCCTTGGACATCACACACAGTCGGATGACGTCGGGCGTGGCATGCCATCACCGCCCTTCAACAACACACACGGAAGAACGACGTCGGGCATGGCATGACCTCACCGCCCTTGGGCAGCACACATGGTCGGACTACGTCGGGCGTGGCATGACATCACCACCTTTGGATAATACACACGGTCTAACAACGTCGGTCGTGGCATGCCATCATCGCCATTAGGCAGCACACACGATCGAATCATTCCATCATATCCCTTGGAAGTTAAACATCGTCGAACGACGTCAGGCGTGACATGCCATCACCGCCTTTGGACAGCGCACACGATCGAACGTCATCGGGTGTGGCATGCCATCATCGCCTTTGGGCAGCTCACACGGTCGAACGACATTGGGCGTAGCATGACATCACCGCCTTTGGACAGCACACACGGTCGAACGACGTCGAGCAAGACATGCGAACACTGCCTTTGGACAGCACACACGGTCGAACGATGTCGAGCGTGGCATTCTATTATCGCCTTTGGGCAGCACACACGGTAGAACGACGTCTGGCGTGGCATGCCATTATTGCCTTTGGGCAGCACAAACGGTGGAAAGACGTCAGGCGTGGCATGCCATCACCGCCTTTGGACAGCACACAAGGTCGAATGACGTCGGGCGTGGCATGCCATCATCACCTTTGGGCAGCACACACGATCGAACTACATCGGGCGTGGCATGCCATCACCGCCCTTGGAGAGCACACACGGTCGAACGACGTCGGGCATGACATGCCATCACTGCCTTTGGACAGCACACAAGGTCGGACGATGTCAGGCGTGGCATGCCATCACTGCCCTTGGACAGCACACACGGTGGAACGACGTCTAATATGGCATGACATCACTGCCCTTTGACTGCACGCACGATTGGATGACGTCGGGCGTGGCATGACATCACCGCCCTTGGACAGCACACAGCCGGCAACGTCGGGCGTGGCATGACATCACCGCCCTTGGACAGCACACATGGTCGGACGACGTCGGTCGTGGTATGACATCACAACCCTTGGATAGCACACACGGTAGGACTACGTCGGGCATGGCATGACATCACCGCCCATGGACTGCACGCACGGTCTTACGACGTCAGGCGTGGCATAACATCACCGCCTTTGGACAGCACACACGGTCGAACGACGTCTGGCGTGGCATGCCATCTTGCCTTTGGGAAGCACACACGGTCGAAAGACGTCGGGCGTGGTATGACATCACCGTTTTTGGGCATAACACACGGTCAAACGTCGTCGGGCGTGACATGCCATCATCGCCTTTAGACAGCACACACGGTAGAACAAAGTCATGCATGGCATGCCATCATAGCCCTTGAACGGCAAACAAGGTTGAATGACGTTAGGCGTGGCATGCCATCATCGCCTTTGGACTAGTTGACACAGTCGGACGGTGTCGGGAATGGCATGACATCATCTCCCTTGGACGGGACACACGGTCGAACGACGTAGAGCGTGGCATGCCATCAACGCCTAAGGACAACACACAAAGAAGGACGACGTCGGGCGAGGCATGCTATCATCTCCTTTGGGCAGCACAGACGGTAAGACAACGTCCGGCGTGGCATGCCATCACCTCCCTTGGACAGCACACATGGTCGGATGACGTCGGGCGTGGCATGCCATCATCTTCATTGGGAAGCACAAACGGTCGAACGACGCCGACGTGGCATGCAAACATCACCTTTGGGAAGCACACACGGTCGAACGACGTCAGGCGTGGCATGCCAGCATCGCCTTTGGGCAGCACACACGGTCGAAAGATGTCAAGTGTGGCATGACATCACCTCCTTTGGACAACGCATATAGTCGAACAACGTAGAGCGTGGCATGCCATCACCGCCTTGGGACATCACACACGGTCAGACGACGTCGGGCGTGGCATGCTATCATCGCCTTTGGGAAGCACAAACAGTCGGACGACATCGGTTGTAGCATGCCATCACCTCCCTTGGACAGCACACATGGTTGGATGACATCGGGCGTGGCATGCCATCATCTTCTTTGGGAAGCACTAATGGTCAAACGACGCCGACACGGCATGCAAACATCACCTTTGGGCAGCACACACAGTCGAACGACATCGGGCGTAGCATGCCAGCATCGCCTTTGGGCAGCACACACGGTCGAAAGATGTTAAGCGTGGCATAACATCACCTCCTTTGGACAACGCATACGGTCGAACAACGTACAGCGTGGAACGCTATCACCGCCTTGGGACATCACACAAGGTCAGACGACGTCGGGTGTGGCATGCTATCATCTCCTTTGGGCAGCACAGACGGTCAGACAACGTCCGGTGTGGCATGACATCACCTCCCTTGAACAGCACATATGGTCGGATGACGTCGGGCGTGGCAAGCCATCATCTTCTTTGGGAAGCACAAACGGTCGAACGACGCAGACGTGGCATGCAAACATCACCTTTGGGAAGCACGCACGGTCGAACGACGTCAGGCGTGGCATGCCAGCATTGCCTTTGGGAAGCACACACGGTCGAAAGACGTCGAGCGTGGCATGACATCACCTCCTTTGGACAGCGCACACGGTCGAACAACGTCGGGCGTGACATGCAATCACCGCCTTTGGGCATCACACACCGTCGAACGACGTCGGGTGTGGCATGCGATCATCACCTTTGGGCAGCACAAACAGTCAGACCGGCAAACAAGGTTGAACGACGTCAGGCGTGGCATACATTATCGCCTTTGGACTAGCTGACACAGTTGGCCGGCGTAAGGCGTGGCATGCCATCATCGCCCTTGGACAGGAAACACGGTCGAACGATGTAAAGTGTGGCATGCCATCACCTCCTTGGGACGGCACACACGGTCAGACGACGTCGGGCGTGGCATGCTATCGTCGCCTTTGGGCAGCACAGACGATCAAACGACGATGGGCGGGGCATGCAATAATAGCCCATGGACGGCAAACACGGTTGAACGACGTCAGGTGTAACATGTCATCACTGTCTTTGGAAAGCACACACGGTCGAACGATGTCGGGCGTGGCATATCATCTTGCCTTTGAGAAGCACACACGGTCGAAATATGTCTGGCGTGGTATGACATCACCGCCTTTGGGCATCACACACGGTCAAACGTCGTCGGGCATGACATGCCATCATCGCCCTTGGACGAGAAACACGGTCGAACGATGTAGATCGTGGCATGCCATCAACGCCTAAGGACAGCATACAAGGAAGGACGACGTCGGGCGTGGCATGCTATCATCTCCTTTGGGCAGCACAGACGGTCAGACGACGTCGGGCGTGGCATGCCATCAACGCCCTTGGACAGCACACATGGTCGGATGATGTCGAGCGTGGCATGCCATAACCGCCCTTGGACAGCACACACGGTAGGACGACGTCGGGCTTGGCATGAGATCACCGCTGTTGGACTGCACGAATGGTCAGACTACGGCGGGCGTTGCATGACATCACCACCTTTGGACAGCACACACAGTAGAACGACGCGTGGCATGGCATGACATCATCGCCCTTGAACTTCATGCACGGTAAGACGACATCGGGCGTGGCATGATATCATATCCCTTGGAGGGCAAACACGGTCGAACGACGTCAGGCGTGACATGCCATCACCGCCTTTGGGCAGTACACACGATCGAATGACGTCGGGCATGGCATGCCATCATATCCCTTGGATGGCAAACACGGTCGAACAACGTCAGGCGTGACATGCAATCACCGCCTTTGGACAGCACACACGATCGAATGTCGTCGGGCGTGGCATGCTATCATCGCCTTTGGGCAGCACACACGGTCAAACGACGTTGGGCGTGGCATGACATCACCGCCTTTGGACAGCACACTCGGTCGAACGACGTCGGGCGTGACATGTCAAAACCGCCTTTGGGCAGCTTACACGGTCGAACGACGTCTGGCGTAGCATGACATTATTGCCTTTAGGCAGCACAAACGGTCGAACAACGTCGGGCGTGGCATGACATCACCGCCCTAGGACAGCACACACGGTCGAATGACGTCGAGCCTAGCATGACATCACCGCCCTTGGACGGCACGCACGGTCGAACAACGTCGGGAGTGGAATGACATCACCACCCTCGGACGTCACACACGGTCGAACGTCATTGGGCGTGGCATGCCATCTTCGCCTTTGGGCAGCACACACGATCGAATGACGTCAGGCGTGGCATGACATCACCGCCTTTGGGCAGCAAACACGGTCAAACGACGTCGAGCTTGACATGCCATCATCACCTTTGGGCAGCACATACGGTCGAACTACATCGGGCGTGGCATGCCATCATCGCCTTTGGGAAGCACAAACGGTCGAACCACGTCGGGTGAGGCATGCCAACATCACCTTTGGGCAGCACATACGGTCGAACGACGTCGGGCGTGACATGCTTGTATCGCCTTTGGGCAACACACACGGTCGAAAGACGTCGAGTGTGGAATGACATCAACTCCTTTGGACAGCGCACACGGTCAAACGACGTCGGGCGCGACATGCCATCACCGCCTTTGGAAAGCACACAGGGTCGAACGACGTCGGGCGTGGCATGCCATCATCACCTTTGGGCAGCACAAACAGTCGAACGGCATCGGGCGTGGCATACCATCATCGCCCCTGTACGGCGAACACGGTCGAACAACGTCGGGTGTGGCATGCATCATCGCCTTTGGGCAGCAAACACGGTCGAACGATGTCGGGCGTGGCATGCCATCATGGCCCTTGGATAGCACACACGGTCGAACGACGTCGGGCGTGGCATGCCATCATATCCCTTGAATGGCAAAAAAGGTTGAACGACGTCGGGCGTGGCATACATTTTTTTCTTTGGAGTAGCTGACACAGTTGGATGGCGTAAGGTGTGGCATGCCATCATCGCCCTTGGAAGGGAAACACGGTCGAACGACGTAGAGCGTGGACAGCCATCACCGCCTTGTGACAGCACACACGGTCAGATGACGTCGGGCGTGGCATGCCATCATCGCCTTTTGGCAGCACAAATGGTCATACTACGTCGACCGTGGCATGCCATCACCGCCCTTGGGCAGCACACACAGTCAAAAGACGTCAAGCGTGGCATGAAATCACCGCCTTTGGACAACACACACGGTCGAACGACGTCAGGCATGACATGCCATCACCGCCTTTGGACAGCACACACGATCGAACGACGCTGGGCATGGCATGCCATCATCACCTTTGGGCAGCATAAATGGTCGGACGGCGTCGGGCGTGGCATGCCATTGTCGCTCTTGGACGGCAAACACGGTCGAACGATGTCAGTCGTGGAATGCCATCATCTCCTTTAGAACGATGCGTGGCATGGCATGACATCATCGCCCTTGAACTACACGCACGGTCAGACGACATCAGGCGTGGCATGATATCATATCCCTTGGAGGGCAAACACGGTCAAACGACGTCAGGTGTGACATGCCATCACCGCCTTTGGGCAGCACACACGATCGAACGACGTCGAGCGTGTTATTCCATTATCGCCTTTGGGCAGCACACACGGTCGAACGACGTCTTGCGTGGCATGCCATTATTGCCTTTGGGCAGCACAAACGGTCGAATGACGTTAGGCGTGGCATGACATCACCGCCTTAGGACTGCACACACGGTCGGCAACGTTGGGCGTGGCATGACATCACCGCCCTTGGACAGCACACACGGTCGATAACGTCGGGCGTGGTATGGCATCACCACCCTTAGAAAGAACACACAGTCGGCAACGTCGGGCGTGGCATGCCATCACCGCCCTTTGGCAGCACACACGGTCGGCAACGTTAAGCGTGGCATGACATCACTGCCCTTGGACACCACACACAATCGGTAACATCGGGTGTGGCATGTCATCATCGACTTTGGGCAGCACACATGATCGAACGACGTCGGGCTTGGCATGCCAGCATCGCCTTTGGGCAGAACAAACTGTCGAACGACGTCGGGCATGGCATCCCATCATCGCCTTTGGACTAGCTCACACAATCGGACGACGTCGGGCTTGACATACCATTAACTCCCTTTGACGGCAAACACGGTTAAACGACTTCGGGCGTGGCATGCCATCATCGCCTTTGGGCAGCACACACGGTCGAACGACGTTGGACATGGCATGACATCACCGCCTTTGGACAGCACACACGGTCGAATGACGTCGGGCGTGGCATGCCATCATCGCCTTTGGGCAGCACATACGGTCAAACGACGTCGGGCAAGGCATGCCATCAGAGCCCTTGGACAGCACACATGGTCGAACGACGTCGGGTGTGGCATTCCATCATGGACCTTCGACAACACACACGGTTGAACGACGTCGGGCGTGGCATGCAATCATCTCCCATGGACGGCAAACACGGTCGAACGACGTCGGTGGTGGCATGCTATCACCTCCTTTGGACAGCACAAACAGTCGGACGACGTCGGGCGTGGCATCCATCATCTGTTTTGGGCAGCACAGACGGTTGGACGGCTTCGGGCGTGGCATGCCATCATCGCCCTTGGACAGCACAAACTGTCATTCGTCGTCGGGCGTGGTATGCCATCATAGCCCTTGGACAACACACACGGTCGGCAACCTCGTGCGTGGCATAACATCACCGCCCTTTGAAAGAACACAGCCAGCAATGTCGGGTGTGGCATGACATCACCGCCCTTGGACAACACACACGATCGTTAACGTTGGGCATGTCATAACATCACTGCCCTTGGACACCACACGCGGTCGTACGACGTCAGGCGTGGCTTGACATCACCGCCCTTGGACAGAACACACAGTCGAACGATGTCGGGTGAGGCATGACATCACCGCCCTTGGACTGCATGCACGGTCGGATGACATTGGGCGTGGCATGATATCACTTCCTTTAGATGGCACACACGGTAGGACTTCGTCGGGCGTGGCATGACATCACCGCCTTTCGACAACACACACGGTGGAATGACGTCAGGCATGGCATGCCATCATCGCCTTTGGGCAGCACAAACGATCGAACGACGTCGGGCGGGGCATGCCATCATGGACCTTGGACACCACACGCGGTCAGACGACATCAGGGGTGGCTTGACATCACTGCCTTTGGACAGAACACACGATCGAACAATGTCGGGTGTGGCATGACATCACCGCCCTTGGACTGCACGCGCGGTCGGATGACATTGGGCGTGGCATGATATCACTGCCTTTAGATGACACACACGGTCGGACTTCGTCGGGCGTGGCATGACATCACCGCCTTTCGACAACACACACGGTGGAATGACGTCGGGCATGGCATGCCATCATCGCCTTTGGGCAGCACAAACGATCGAACGACGTCGGGCATGGAATGCCATCATCGCCTTTGGGCGGCACAAACGATCGAATGACGTCGGGCAAGGCATGCCATCATGGACCTTGGACAACACACACGGTTGAAAGACGTCGGGCGTGGCATGCCATCATAGCCTTTTGTGACGTCCCGCCATCCATTCAGGCCGAACGCCACCCAACGAGGCAGCCAACAGGCGCAGGGAAGCAGGCTGACCACGCAGGTCAGCAGCCAAGGGGGCCTGCAGCAGCTGAAGAGGCAGCAGTTTCAGCTGTTATGGCAGTTACAGCCGTTTCAGCTGTTACCCTTGTTAGTGGGGCGGCTGTTACAGGAGTTACAAGTCTTTGAGAGGCTTGTGGAGATCATGGGGAAGACTAGGAGCATCCAGGAGTCCTTTTTGGAAGACTTAGAAGCTTGTCTTGTAGGCATAGTCTTAGGAACTTGTATAGTTTATTTACTAACTCTTAGGCAGCATTAGAGTAGTATAAATAGTAGATTATTTTACTTGTAAAGCATCCAATTATTTTCAAGTAATAGAAGTTCCTTCTTCCAAAGTTCTGTCTTACTTCTTATTTTCTTAGCGATCTGAGTTTTAGGCTTACTAGAGTTTGCAAGAACGTGCAAGAGTCGTGAGTAAACCGTCTAGTGCCGCACGGAACATAGTCCGAATCAAAAAGTCTGTGACAGTTGGTATCAGAGCGAAGGTTTATCGTAAGAAAATGACGAACGGAGGAAACGGTGGCGGCACCCCCAACGTTCAGGGAGGAAAGAAGAACAAAAAGGGAAAGAACAAGAAGGGCAACGAACCCAGTCTGCCCAACCCTCCACCAGGCGACCTGCCAACAGGCAGTCTTCCACCAGGCGACCTGCCATCAGGCAGTGTCCCCTCGGGCGACCTGCAATCAGGCAGTGTTCAACCAGGCGGTTTACCATCAAGCGATCTGCCAACAAATGATCCTCCACCAGGCGACGGACAAACATCTTTCCAGGAGAATACAGATGAGGAAAGTGAGGACGACGTCAGCGAAGACGTTATAGACGTCACTATTGGACATGAATGGATTGCCAGTGTTGAGAGGGCAAGACTTGTTGTTGAGATTTTGGGGCAGCGCTTGAATGGTTTGGACAGCGATGTTAAAAACCTTGAAGAAAATTCCCTTGAGGAAGTTAACATCATCCGAAAGGAGTTGGATCTACGCAAGCAGACTGAATTGGAGTTGAAGGAGTCCATTACTTCCTTGGAGTTCAGGTTGTTGGATGCCACCACAACGATCCAGACCCTGAAGAACAAGGTAGTAGCCCTCGAAGAAGAGAGGGAGGTTGCAGCAACAGCATCACTTGGCCAGGAAAGGGAGACCACGGTCGAGGTTCCCAAGCCACCAAAATTCAAGGGTGTCCGAGACGCCCTAGAGGTAGGCAATTTTTTGTGGCACTTGGAAAATTATTTCAGGTGTAATCGGGTCAGGAGCGATGCAAGCAAGATCAACACTGCCGTGTTGTATCTTTCCGACGTAGCCATGTTGTGGTGGAAACGCAAAGATGCCGAGATCAAGAGGGGCACACGCACCATCGACACATGGGAACAATTCCTTGAGGAATTCAAGAAAGCTTTCTTCCCCAACAATGTTGTTTATGAGATGAAGCGCAAACTTCGGGAGTTGAAGCAGACGGGAAGTATTAGGGATTATGTGAAAGAGTTCACAATCTTGACCCTCCAGATTCCCCAACTCACGGAAGATGACATGCTGTTCACCTTCATGGATGGGCTACAGAATTGGGCGAGGACCGAGTTAGAGCGGCGTCAAGTAAAAACCATCGATGAGGCCATCACTCAAGCCGAGACCTTGACAGATTTAAAACATGATCGTTTGGACAAGACGAAGGGCAAGGAGGAAAAGGGCAGTCAAGCTAAAGGCGGGGGAGACCGTGGCCGAGGCAGAGAACCGTCAGCACAACCCAAGCAGCAAGACACACCCAAGTCCGATGGCAGACGGTTCGAACGCCGGAAGTTCTCGGAGAAGCGGACGCAGTCCAGTAGAGGAGACGGGTGCTATATATGTGGCGGACCACACGGTTACGCTAGGTGCCCAGAGATGAAGAGTCTTGGTGCCATCGTCTGTGAGCGGAAGGAAAAGGAGGCACAAGACAAGGCAAAACTGGCAGACACCACTCAATTGGGCATGGTTGGAATCTGTGGTGCCATAGCAAAGCAGGCTGACAACCCGGGGGATTTCAGCACACAATATGTGGATATCTCCATCAATGGGCAAGCAGTTCGGGCCATGGTAGATTCCGGGGCTGAGGCTAACATCATGACCAAGGCGGCGGCAGAGAAATTGGGACTGAAAATTGTTCCAAGTAACAATCGCCTCAAGACTGTCAATGCCCCACCAACTCCCGTGTGTGGAATTGCTCATGGGGTCAACATCACTTTAGGACGGTGGAAAGGTAAGACAAACTTTACCGTAGCTCCTTTGGATATATCCGATGTCATTCTTGGGCAGGAATTCTTTCAACGTTGCCACACAATGATCGATCCCTACCTTCAACAACTCATGGTGATGGAGGGGGAAGGGTCTTGTATGGTGCCTCTTATTAGGGTGCCAAAGAAAGACGGATATGCCCAACTGTCGGCCATGCAGATTGTGAAGGGCCTGAAGAAAGGAGCGCCAACCTTTTTAGCCACCATCGCAAGTTCGAGTGAAGACCATGGTGCTATGCAGCCACTGCCACCCATTATAGAATCTGTTTTACAGGAAAACAGTGATGTGATGCCGGAGGAGTTGCCGAAGACACTACCTCCAAGGCGCGAGGTAGATCATATGATTGAGTTGGAGGCGGGAGCCAAGCCACCTGCGCTTGCACCTTATCGCATGGCTCCGCCTGAATTAGAAGAACTGAGGAAGCAATTGAAAGAGCTCCTCGAAGCAGGTCTTATTCGTCCATCCAAGGCACCCTATGGAGCGCCGGTGCTGTTTCAGAAGAAGAAAGACGGGTCAATGCGTTTATGCATTGACTACAGGGCGCTCAACAAGATCACAATCCGGAACAAGTATCCAATCCTGCTGATCGCAGATTTGTTCGATCGTCTTGGAGAGGCCAAATACTTCACCAAGATGGATCTTCGGAAAGGCTACTATCAAGTGCGCATTGCAGAGGGGGATGAGCCAAAGACAGCATGCGTGACCAGGTATGGAGCATTCGAATGGTTGGTGATGCCCTTCGGCTTAACCAATGCACCTGCCACATTTTGCACGCTGATGAACGAGATTTTGCATCCCTACTTGGACCAGTTCGTAGTGGTGTACTTAGATGACATAGTCGTCTATAGTAGCACTTTGTAGGAGCATGTAGAGCACTTGAAGAAGGTCTTCAAAGTTTTGCGAGAAAATCAGCTCTATGTCAAGCGGGAGAAGTGCGAGTTCGCCCAACCAAAGATACATTTCTTGGGCCATGTGATCAGCCAAGGTGAGCTTCGTATGGACGAAGCAAAGGTAAAGGCGATCCAAGATTGGGAAGCGCCTACAAAAATGACCGAGCTACGTTCTTTTCTTGGACTTGCTAATTATTATCACAGGTTCATCAGCGGGTACTCCGCTATTGCTGCACCACTGACCGAGCTGCTGAAGAAGAACAGGCCTTGGTTGTGGAGCGAGGAGTGCGAGGAAGCGTTCGAGGGTCTTAAGGCTGCGGTTACTAAAGAGCCAGTCTTGATGCTGCCTGATTTCACCAAGACCTTCGAAATCCATACGGATGCTTCTGATTTTGCCATTGGGGGAGTCTTGATGCAGGAGAAGCACCCCATAGCATTCGAAAGCCGAAAACTGAATGAAGCGGAACGACGGTACACTGTGCAGGAGAAGGAGATGACAGCCATTGTGCATTGTCTACGCACATGGAGGCATTATCTACTAGGCTCCAAATTTGTAGTAAAAACTGACAATGTTGCCACTAGCTATTTTCAGTCGCAGAAGAAGATCACACCAAAGCAGGCTCGTTGGCAGGATTTCTTAGCTGAATTTGACTACAACTTGGAGTACAAACCAGGAAGGGGCAATGTGGTAGCCGATGCATTGAGCAGAAAGACTGAATTAGCGGCCATCTCCTCAGTCCGTAGTGAATTCCAAGGCGCAATCAAAGACGGTATGCAACGCGATCCGGAAGCCAAGAAGATTATGGAGCTGGCTGCTCAAGGCCAAACCAAACGGTTTTGGGTAGAAGACGGATTCTTGCTTACCACTGGCTGGAGGATTTATGTACCAAAGTTCGGGTTCATCAGGCGGCGCATTATCAAGGAAATCCACGACACTCCGTGGGCTGGGCATCCGGGACAGAAGAGAACGAGGGCGTTAGTGGAGGCCTTCTATTTCTGGCCACGTATGCGGGAAGAGATTGAGCAGTACGTGCAGGCTTGTCTAGTGTGCCAGCAAGACAAGATAGAGCAAAGGCAACCAAGAGGGCTGTTGGAGCCGTTACCCATAGCTGATCGTCCATGGGAGAGCATATCTATGGATTTCATTACTTCTTTGCCGAAGTCAAACAGGTTTGGCACTATTATGGTCGTAGTGGATAGATTTTCCAAATATGCTACATTCATGCCTGCCACAGCCGGTTGTACTGCTAAGGAAGCTGCACAATTGTTCTTTAAGAATGTTGTGAAGTATTGGAGGCTGCCGAGGTTCATCATTAGTGATCGGGATCCTCGTTTCACAGGGAACTTTTGGAGTGAACTCTTCGAGATTCTTGGTTCAAAACTTCACTTTTCCACCAGTTTCCACCCCCAAACTGATGGCCAAACTGAACGCGTCAACGCCTTGTTGGAATGCTATCTTCGGCACTATGTTAGTGCACATCAGAAAGATTGGGCTAAGCTCCTAGACATGGCGCAATTTTCTTATAATTTGCAGAGGAGTGAATCTACAGGGCGCACACCGTTCGAGTTAGCAATGAGCCAGCAACCCCAAACTCCGCACTCATTGCCAACATTGTTCGAAGGGAAGAGTTTGGGCGCTTACAACCTTGCCAAGGGTTGGGAGGAGCAACTCGACCTTGCCAAATCTTATTTGAGTAAGGCGGCAAGGAGGATGAAGAAGTTCGCCGACCGCAAGCGTCGTCCCACCAACTATAAAGAAGGTGATATGGTTTTGGTAAAGTTTAATCCGAGGCAGTTTAAGGCGCTTAGAGGCATGCATCACAACTTGGTGCGGAAATATGAGGGTCCGTTCAAAATTGTTGCCAAGGTGGGTAAGATTTCATACAGGTTGGAGTTACCTCCACACTTCAAGGTCCACCCGGTCTTTCATGCCAGCGTCCTTAAGCCTTATCATGAGGACAAGGACGATCCCAGCCGGAACAAATCACAACGGGCCCCTATCACCGTTACTGCCTCGCATGATCGTGAGATTGAAGCTATCGTAGATTACCAAGCCAAGCGGAAATGAGGACAGCAGGCCAGTGCCATGTTTCTCGTACATTGGAAGGGACAAACTCCGGAGGAAGCCACATGGGAGAAGTACGAAGACTTGTGGCAGTTCAAAGACAAAATTCAGGAGTTCTTGCAGCAATGCGTCGCGGTCGTCGCATCATGGGGTGGGGGAGATTGCGACGTCCCGCCATCCATTCAGGCCGAACGCCACCCAACGAGGCAGCCAGCAGGCGCAGGGGAGCAGGCTGACCACGCAGGTCAGCAGCCAAGGGGGCCTGCAGCAGCTGAAGAGTCAGCAGTTTCAGCTGTTATGGCAGTTACAGCCGTTTCAGCTGTTACCCTTGTTAGTGGGGCGGCTGTTACAGGAGTTACAAGTCTTTGAGAGGCTTGTGGAGATCATGGGGCAGACTAGGAGCATCTAGGAGTCCTTTTTGGAAGACTTAGAAGCTTGTCTTGTAGGCATAGTCTTAGGAACTTGTATAGTTTATTTACTAACTCTTAGGCATCATTAGAGTAGTATAAATAGTAGATTATTTTACTTGTAAAGCATCCAATTATTTTCAAGTAATAGAAGTTCCTTCTTCCAAAGTTCTGTCTTACTTCTTATTTTCTTAGCGATCTGAGTTTTAGGCTTACTAGAGTTTGCAAGAACGTGCAAGAGTCGTGAGTAAACCGTCTAGTGCCGCACGAAACATAGTCAGAATCAAAAAGTCCGTGACACTTTGGACGGCAAACAGGGTCGAACGACATGAGGAGTGGCATGCCATCATCGCTTTTAAACTAGCTGACACAGTCAGACGGCGTCGGGCGTGGCATGCCATCATCTCCCTAGGACGGCAAACACAGTTGAACAACGTCGAGGGTTGCATGCCATAACGTCGGACGTGACATGCCATCATCTCATTTGGGCAGCACAGACCGTCAGACGGCGTCGGGCGTGGCAAGCCATCATCGCCCTTGGACAGCACAAATGGTCGGTCGTCGTCGGGCGTGGAATGCCATCATAGCCCTTGGACAGCACACACGGTCGGCAACGTCGGGCGAGGCATTAAATCACCGCCCTTGGACAGTACACATGGTCAAACGACATCCAGGATGGCATGACATCACCGACCTTGGACTGCACGCACGATCGGACGACATTGGGTATGGCATGACATCACCGCCCTTGGATAGCACACAGCCGGCAACGTCGGGCATGGCATGACATCACCACCCTTGGACAACACACACGGTCGTCAACATCGGGCGTGGCATGACATCACCGCCCTTGGACAGCACACACGGTCGAACGACGTCAGGCGTGGCATGATATCACCGCCCTTGAACAGCATACACGGTCGAACAATGTCGAGAGTGGAATGACATCACAGCCCTTGGACTGCATGCACATTCAGACGACATTAGGCGTGGCATGACATCACCGCCCTTGGACAGAACACAACCGGCATTGTCGGGCGTGGCATGACATCACCACCGTTGGACAACACACACGGTCGTCAATGTCGGGCGTGGCATGACATCACCGCCCTTGGACAGCACACACGATCAGACGACGTCGGGCGTGGCATGACATCACCGCCCTTGAACAGCACACACGGTCGAACGATGTCGAGCATGGAATGACATCAGCGCCCTTGGACAGCACACACAGTCGGACGACGTCGGGCGTGGCATGCCATCATCTCTTTTTGGCAGCACAGACGGTCGGACGGCTTCGGGTGTGGCATGCCATTATCGCCCTTAGACAACACAAACTATCGGCCGTCGTCGGGCATGAACAATACACACTATCGACCGTCGTCGGGAGTGACATAACATCACCGCCCTTGGACAGCACACACGATCGAACGACGTCTGCCATGGCATGACATCACCGCCCTTGGACTGCACGCACGATCAGACGAATTCGGGCATGGCTTGATATCACCGCCCTTGGAAAGCACACAACCGACAATGTCGAGCATGGCATGACATCACCGCCCTTAGACAACACACACGGTCGTTAACGTCAGGCGTGGCATGACATCAGCGCCCTAGGACAGCACACATGGTCGGACGACGTCGGGCATGGCTTGACATCACCGCCCTTGGAAATAACACACGGTCAAACAATGTCGGGCGTGGCATGACATCATTGCCCTTGGACTGCACGTACAGTCAGACGACGTCATGCGTGGCATGACATCACTGCCCTTGGATAGCACACACGGTCGAACTTCGTCGGGCGTGGCATGACATCACCGCCTTTGGACAACACACACGGTCGACCGACCTCGGGCATGGCATGCCATCATCGCCTTTGGGCAGCACACACAGTCGAACGACGTTGGGCGTGGCATGACATCACCGTCTTTGGACAGCACACAGTGGAGCGACGTCGAGCTTGACATGCCATCACCGCCTTTGGACAGCACACACGGTCGAATAATGTCGGGCGTGGCATGCCATCATCGCCTTAAGGCAGAACAAATGGTCAAACGACGTCAGGCGTGGCAGGACATCACCGCCTTTGGACAGCACACACGATCTAACGACGTTAGGCGTTGCATGACATCACCACCTTGGGGTAGGCACACACGGTTGAACAACGTCGAGTGTGGCATGCCATCACTGCCTTAAGGCAGACCAAACGATCAAACGACGTTGGGTGTGACATGACATCACCGCCCTTGGACTGCTCGCACTGTCGGCAACGTCAGACGTGGCTTGACATCACCGCCTTTTGACAGCACACACGGTAGAATAACGTCAGGCGTGACATGACATCACAAACTTTAGACAACACACACGGTGGAACAACGTCAGGCGTGGCATGCCATCATCGCCCTTGGACTAGCTGACACAGTCGGACAGCGTCGGGCATGGCATGCCATCATCGCCCTTGGACGGTAAACACGGTCGACAACGTAGAGCGTGGCATGCCATCAACGCCTAAGGACAGCACACACGAAAGGACAACGTTGGGCGTGAAGCTATCATCGCCTTTCGGCAGCACAGACGGTCAGACGACGTCGGGCGTGGCATTCCATCATTGCCCTTGGACAGCACACATGGTCGGATGACGTTGGGCGTGGCATGCCATCACCGCCCTTGGACAGCACACACGGTAGGACTACGTCGGGCGTGGCATGACATCACCGCCTTTGGACAGCACACACACTCGAACGACGTCGGCCATGGCATGCCGTCATCGCCTTTGGGCAGCACACACGGTCGAACGACGTCGGGTGTGGCATGCCATCATAGCCTATGGACGGCAAACACGGTCGAACGACGTCAAGTGTGACATGCCATCACCGCCTTTGGACAGCACACATGGTCGAATGACATCTTGTAGGGCAGGCCGTTATCGCCTTTGGGCCGCACACACGGTCGAAAGACATCGGGCGTGGCATGAAATCACCGCCTTTGGACAGCACACACGGTCAAACGACGTCGGGCGTGACATGCCATCACTGCCTTTGGACATCACACACGGTCGGCAACGTCGGGCGTGGCATGACATCTCCACTCTTGGACAGCACGCATGGCCGGACGACATCGGACATGGCATGTCATCACCGCCCTTGGGCAGCACACACGATCGGACTACGTCGGGCGTGGCATGTGATCACCTCCTTTGGACAGCACACACGGTCAAACTACGTCGGGCGTGGCAAGCCATAATCGCCTTTGGGCATCACAAACGCTCGAACGACGTCGATCGTGGCATGCCATCATCACCTTTGGGCAGCACACACGGTCGAACGACGTCGGGCGTGGCATGCCAGCATCGCCTTAAGGCAGCACACACAGTAGAAAGAAATCGGGCGTGGCATGACATCACCGCCTTTGGACAGCACACACGGTCGAACAACGTTGGGCGTGACATGCCATCACGTCCTTTGGACAGCACACACGGTCGAACAACGCTGGGCATGGATTGCCATCATCACCTTTCCGCAGCACAAACGGCCTGATGGCGTCGGGCGTGGTATTCTTTTGGCGCCCTTGGGGGGCAAACCAGTCGAACGACGTCAGGTGTGGAATGCCATCATCTCCTTTGGGCAGTATGCACGGTCGACATCGTCGGGCGTGGCATGCCATCATGGCCCTTGGACACCACACACGATCGAACGAAGTCGGTCGTCGCATGCCATCATAGTCCTTGAACGGCAAACAAGGTTGAATGACGTCGAGCGTGGCCTTCCATCATCACCCTTGGACTAGCTGACACCATCGGACTACGTCGGGCGTGGCATGCCATCATCGCCGTTGGACTGGAAACACGGTAGAACGACGTAGAGCGTGGAATGCTATCAACTCATTGGGACAGCACAAACGAAAGGATGACGTCGGGCGTGGCATGCCATCACTGCCCTTGGACAGCACACACGGTGGGACGACGTCGGGCGTTGCATGAGATCACCGCTCTTGGACTACACGCATGGTCGAACTACGTCGGGCGTTGCATGACATCACCAACTTTGGACAGCACACACGGTCGAACACGCGTGGCATGGCATGACATCACCGCCCTTAAACTGCACGCACGGTCACACGACATCGGGCGTGGCATGACATCACCGCCTTTGGACAGCACACACGATCGGCAACGTCGGTCGTGGCATGACATCTCCGCTCTTGGACAGCACGCATGGTCGAACGAAATCGGACATGGCATGTCATCACCTCCCTTGCGCAGCACACACGGTTGGACTACTTCGGGCGTGGCATGACATCACCTCCTTTGGACAACACACACGGTCAAACGACGTCGTGCGTGGCATGCCATCATCGCCTTTGGGCAGCACACACGGTCGAATGATGTTGGGCGTGGCATACCATCATAGCCCATAGATGGCAAACACGGTCGAACGATGTCGGGAGTGGAACTCCATCATCGCCTTTGGGCAGCACACACGGTCGAACGACGTCGGGAGTGGCATGACATCACTGCCTATGGACAGCACACACGATAGAACGACGTCAGGCGTGACATGCAATCACCGACTTTAGACAACACACACGGTGGAACGACATCAGGCGTGGCATGCCATTATCGCCTTTGGACTAGCTAACATAGTCGGACGGCGTTGGGCGTGGCATGCCATCATCGCCCTTGGATGGGAAACACGGTCGACAACGTAGAGCGTGGCATGCCATCAACGCCTAGGGACAGCACATATGGAAGGACGACGTTGGGCGTGTCATGCTATCATCGCCTTTCGGCAGCACAAACGGTCAGACGACGTCGGGCGTGGCATGCCATCACCGCCCTTGGACAACACACATGGTCAAATGACGTTGGGCATCGCATGCCATCACCGCCCTTGGACAGCACACACAGTAGGACTACGTCGCGCGTGGCATGACATCACCACCTTTGGACAGCACACATGGTCAAACGACGCCGGCCATGTCATGCAATCATCGCCTTTGGGCAGCACACACGGTCGAACGACGTCGGGCGTGGCATGCCATCATAGCCTATGGACGGCAAACACGGTTGAACGACGTCAAGTGTGACATGCCATCACCGCCTTTGGACAGCACACACGGTCGAATGACGACAAGTAGGGCATGCCATCATCGCCTTTGGGCCGCACACACGGTTGAAAGACGTCGGGCGTGGCATGAAATCACCGCCTTTGGACAGCATACACGGTCAAACAACGTCGGGCGTGACATGCCATCACCGCCTTTAGACAACACACACGATCGAACGACGTCGGGCGTGTAATGCCATCATCTCCTTTGGGCAGCACACACGGTCGAACTACATCGGGCGTGGCAAGCCATAATCGCCTTTGGGCAGCACAAACGCTCGAACGACGTCGGGTGTGGCATGCCATCATCACCTATGGGCAGCACACACAGTCGAATGACGTCGGGCGTGGCATGCCATCACGTCCTTTGGACAGCACACACGGTCGAACGACGCTGGGCATGGCATGCCATCATCACCTTTGGGAAGCACAAACGGTCGGACGGCGTCGGGCGTGGCATTCCATCGTCGCCCTTGGAAGGCAAATCAGTCGAACGACGTCAGGCGTGGTATGCCATCATCTCCTTCGGGCGTGGCATGCCATCACCGCCCTTGGACAGCACACATGGTCAAATGACGTTGGGCGTGGCATGCCATCACCGCCCTTGGACAGCACACACGGTAGGACTACGTCGGGCGTGGCATGACATCACCGCCTTTGGACAGCACACACGGTCGAACGACGTCGGGCGTGGAATTCCATCATCGCCTTTGGGCAGCACACACGGTCGAACGACGTCGGGCGTGGCATGCCGGCATGGACCTTGGACACCACACACGGTCGAACGAAGTCGGGCGTGGCATATGCCATCATAGCCCTTTGGACGACAAACAAGGTTGAACGACTTCAGGCGTGGCATGCCATCATCGCCTTTGGACTAGCTGACACACTCATACGGCGTCGGGTGTGGCATGCCATCATTGCTCTTGGACGGGAAACATGGTCGAACGACGTAGAGCGTGGCATGCCATCAACGCCTTTGGACAGCACACACGGAAGAACGACGTCGGGCATGGCATGACATCATCACCTTTGTGAAGCACACACGGTGGAACTACGTCGGGTGTGGCATGCCATCATCGCCTTTGGGCAGCACAAAACGGTCGAACGACGTTGGGCGTGGAATGCCATCATCACCTTTGGGCAGCACACACGGTCGAACGACATCGGGCGTGGCAAGCCATAATCGCCTTAAGGCAGCACCCACAGTCGAAAGACGTCGGGCTTGGCATGATATCACCGCCTTTGAACAGCACACACGGTCGAACGACGTCGGGCGTGAAATGCCATCACCGCCATAGGACAGCACACGATCGGACGACGTCGAGCATGGCATGACATCACCTCCCTAGGGCAGCACACATGGTCAAACGACGTCGGGCGTGGCATGCCATCATCGCCTTTGGACAGCACACACACGGTCAAACGACGTCGAGTGTGGCATTCCATTATCGCCTTTGGGCAGCACACACGGTTGAACAATGTCTGGCGTGGCATGCCATCATCGCCTTTGGGAAGAACAAAAAGTTGAACGACGTCGGGAGTGGCATGCCAACAGCACCTTTGGGCAGCACATACCGTCAAACGACGTCGGGCGTAGCATGCCAGCATTGCCTTTGGGCAGCACACGGTCGAAAGACATCGGGCGTGGCATGACATCACCTCCTTTAAACAGCACACACGATCGAACGACGTCGAGTGCGACATGCCATCACCACCATTAGAAAGCACACACGGTCGTACGATGTCGAGCGCGACATGCCATCACCGCTATTAGAAAGCACACACGGTCGAACGACGTCGGGCGTGGCATGCCAACATCACCTTTGGGTAGCACAAACGGTCGAACGACATCGGGCGTGGCATGCCATCTTGCCTTTGGGAAGCACACACGGTCGAATTACGTCGGGCGTGGCATGCCATCACCGCCCTTGGACGGCACGAACGATCAAACGACATTGGGCGTGGCATGACATCACCACCCTTGGACAGCACAGACAATCGGCAACGTTGGGCGTGGCATGACATCACCACCATAAGACAGCACACAGTCGGACGACGTTAGGCATGGCATAACATCACCACCCTTGGGCAACACACACGGTTTGACTATGTCAGGCGTGGCATGACATCACTGCCTTTGTACAACACACACGGTCGAACGACGTCGGGCGTGGCATGCCATCATCGCCTTTGGGCAGCACACACAATCGAATGATGTCTGGTGGGGCATGCCATAATAGCCCATGGACGGCAAACACGCTCGAACGACGTCCGGCGTGACATGCCATCACCGCCTTTGGACAACACACACGGTTGAACGACATCGGCGTGGCATGCTATCTTGCCTTTGAAGAGCACACACGATCGAAAGACGTCGGGCGTTGTATGACATCGCCGCCTTTGGGCAGCACACATGGTCAAACGATGTCGGGCGTGACATGCCATCACCGCCTTTAGACAGCACACAAGGAAGGACGACATCGGGCGTGGCATGCTATCATCTCTTTTGGGCAGCACAGACGGTTGGACGACGTTTGGCGTGGCATGCCATCAACACCCTTGGACAGCACACATGGTCGGATGACGTCGGGCGTGGCATGCCATCACCGCCCTTGGACAGCATACAAGGTAGGACGACGTCGGGCATGGCATGACATCGCCGCTCTTGGACAGCACGCATGGTCGGACGGCGTCGGGCAAGGCATGACATCATCGCCCTTTGGCAGAACACACGGTCATACTACGTCGGGCGTGGAATGACATCATCGCCTTTGGACAGCACACACGGTCGAACGACGTCGTGCGTGGCATGCAATAATGATCTTTGGGCAGCACACACGATCGAATGACGTCGGGCGTGGCATACAATCATAGCCCATGGATGGCAAACACTGTCGAACGACATCGGGCGTGGAATGCCATCATCGCCTTTGGGCAGCACAAATGGTCGAACGACGTCGGGCGTGGCATGACATCACCGCCCTAGGACTGCACGCACTATCGGACGACATTGGGCGTGGCATGACATTACCGCCCATAAACAGCACACATGGTCGATCAACATCGGGCGTGGAATGCCATCACCGCCCTTGGACGACACGTATGGTCGAACGACGTCGGGCGTGGCATGACATCACCACCCTTCGACAGCACAGATAATTGGCAACGTCAGGCATGGCATGACATCACCGCCCTTGGGCAGCACACACAGTCGAACTACGTCAGGCGTGGCATGACATCACCGCCTTTGTACAGCTAACACGGTCGAACGACATTGGGCGTGGCATGCCATTATCGCCTTAGGGCAGCACACACGATCAAACAATGTCGGGCGAGGCTTGCCATAATAGCCCATGGACGGTAAACACGGTTGAACGACGTTGGGCGTGACATACATTATCGCCTTTGGACTAGCTGACATAGTTGGCCGGCGTAAGGCGTGGCATGCCATCATCGCCCTTGGAGGGGAAACACGGTCGAACAACGTAGAGCGTGGCATGCCATCACCGCCTTGGGACAGCACACACGATCAGACGACGTCGGGCGTGGCATGCTATCATTGCGTTTGGGCAGCACAAACAGTTGGACGACATCGGGTGTGGCATGCAACACCGCCCTTGGATAGCACACAAGGTTGGATGACGTCTGGCGTGGCATGCCATCGCCGCCCTTGGACAGCACCCATGGTAGGATGACGCAGGACATGGCATGAGATCACCGCTCTAGGACTGCACCGTGGTCGGTCATGGCATGACATCACTGCCATAGGACAAAACACGATCGGACGACGTCGGGCATAGCATGACATCACCGCCCTTGGGCAGCACACACGGTCGGACTACGTCAGGCGTGGCATGACATCACCGCCTTTGTACAACACACACGGTCGAACGACGTCAGGCGTGGCATGCCATCATCACCTTTGGGTAGCACAGACGATCGAACGACGTTGGGCGGGGCATGCCATAATAGCCCATGGACGGCAAACACGGTTGAACGATGTCAGGCGTGACATGACATCACCGTCTTTGGACAGCACACACAGTCGAACGGCGTCGGGCGTGGCATGCCATTTTGCCTTTGGAAAGCACACACGGTCGAAATACGTCGGGCGTGGTATGACATCACCGCCTTTGGGCATCACACACAGTCAAACGTCGTCGGTCATGACATGCCATCATCGCCTTTGGACTAGTTGACACAGTCAGACGGCATCGGGCATGGCATGCCATCATCGCCCTTGGATAGGAAACACGGTCGAACAATGTAGATCGTGGCATGCCATCAACGCCTAAGGATAGCACAAAAAGAAGGACGACATCGGGCATGGCATGCTATCATCTCCTTTGGGCAGCACAGACGGTCAGACGATGTCAGGCGTGGCATGCCATCACCGCCCTTGGACAGCACACACGGTAGGACGACGTCGGGCGTGGTATGAGATCACCACTCTTGGACTGCACGCATGGTCAGACTACGGCGGGCGTGGCATGACATCACCACCTTTGGACAGCACACACAGTAGAACGATGCGTGGCATGGCATGACATCATCGCCCCTGAACTGCACGCACGGTCAGACGACATCGGGCGTGGCATGAAATCATATCCCTTGGAGGGCAAACACGGTCGAACGACGTCAGGCGTGACATGCCATCACCGCCTTTGGGCAGCACACACGATCGAATGACGTTCGGCGTGGCATGCAATCATATCCCTTGGACAGAAAACACGGTCGAACGACGTCAAGCGTGACATGCCATGACCGCCTTTGGACAGCACACACAGTCGAACGTCGTCAGGCATGTCATGCTATCATCGCCTTTGGGCAGCACACACGGTCGAACGACGTTGGGCGTGGCATGACATCACCGCCTTTGGACAGCACACACGGTCGAACGACGTCCGGCGTGACATGCCAACACCGCCTTTGGACATCCCACACGGTCGAACGACGTCGAGCGTGGCATTCTATTATCGCCTTTGGGCAGCACACACAGTCGAACGACGTCAGGCGTGGCACGCCATTATTGCCTTTAGGCAGCACAAACGGTCGAACGACGTCGGGCGTGGCATGAAATCACCGCCCTAGGACTGTATGCACGATCGGACGACGTCGGGCATGGCATGACATCACTGCCCTAGGACAGCACACACGGTCGAACGACATCGAGCCTGACATGACATCACCGCCCTTGGATGGCACGCATGGTCAAACGACGTCGGGAGTGGAATGACATCACCAGCCTTGGACGTCACACACAGTCGAACGTCATTGGGTGTGGCATGCCATCATCGCCTTTGAGCAGCACACACGATCGAATGACATCGGGCGTGGCATGACATCACCGCCTCTGGGCAGCACACACGGTCAAACGACGTCGGGCGTGACATGCCATCACCGCCTTAGGGCAGCACACACGGTTGAACTACGTCGGGCGTGGCATGCCATCATCGCCTTTGGGCAGCACAAACGGTCGAACGACGTCGGGTGTGGCATGCCATCATCACCTTTGGGCAGCACAGACGGTCGAACGACGTCGGGCGTGGCATGCCATAATCGCCTTAAGGCCGCACACACAGTCGAAAGACGTCGGGCGTGGCATGACATCACCGCCTTTGGACAGCACACACGGTAGAACGACTTCAGGCGTGACATGTAATCACCGCCATAGGATAGCACACGATCGGACAATGTCGGGCATGGCATGACGTCACCGCCCTTGGGCAGCACACACGGTCAGACTACATCAGGCAACGCATGACATCACTGCCTTTGTACAGCACACACGGTCGGACGTCGGGCATGGCATGCCATCATCGCCTTTGGACACCACACACAGTCAAACGACGTCGAGTGTGGCATTCCATTATCGCCTTTGGGCAGCACACACGGTCGAACTACGTCAGGTGTGGCATGCCATCATCGCCTTTGGGAAGCACAAACAGATGAATGATGTCGGGCGTGGCATGCAAACATCACCTTTGGGCAGCACACATGGTCAATCGACGTCGGGCGTGGCATGCCAGCATCGCCTTTGGGCAGCACATGGTTGAAAGACGTCGGGCTTGGCATGACATCACCTTCTTTGGACAGCGCACACGGTCGATGACGTCGGGCGTTGCATGCCATCATCACCTTTGGGCAGCACAAACGGTCGAACGACGTCGGGCGTGGCATGCCATCTTGCCTTTGAAAAGCACACACGATCGAACGACGTCAGGCGTGGCATGACATCACCACCCTTGGAAAGCACGCACGCTCAAACGACGTCAGGCGTGGTATGACATCACCGCCATAGGCCAGCACACGATCGGACGACGGCGGGTGTGGCATAACATCACCGCCCTTGGGCAACACACACGGTTGGACTACGTCAGGCGTGGCATGACATCACCGCCTTTGTACAGCACACACGGTCAAACGACGTCGGGTGTGGCATGCCATCATCGCCTTTGGGCAGCACACACGATCGAACGACGTTTGGAGGGGCATGCCATAATAGCCCATGGACGGCAAACACAGTCGAATGACGTCAAGCGTGACATGCCATCACCGCCTTTGGACAACACACACGGTCGAACGACGTTGGGCGTGGCATGCCATCTTGCCTTTGGGAAGCACACACGGTCAAAAGACGTCGGGCGTGGTATGACATCACCGCCTTTGAGCAGCACACACGGTCAAACGACGTCGGGCGTGACATGCCATCACCGCCTTTAGACAGCACACACGCTCGAACGAAGTCGGGCGTGGCATGCCATCATAGCCCTTGAACGGCAAACAAGGTTGAATGACTTCAGGCATGGCATGCCATCATCGCCTTTGGACTAGCTGACACAGTCGGACGGCGTCGGGCATGACATGCCATCATCGCCCTTGGACGGGAAACACGGTCGAACGATGTAGAGCGTGGCATGCCATCACCGCCTTGGGACAGCACACACGGTCAGACGACGTCAGGCGTGGCATGTTATCATCGCCTTTGGGCAGCACAAACAGTCCGACGACATCGAGTGTGGCATGCAATCACCGCCCTAGGTTAGCACACAAGGTCGGATGACGTCTAGCGTGGCATGCCATCGCCGCCCTTGGACTGCACCCACGGTAGGACGACGTGGGGCTTGGCATGAGATCAGCGCCATAGGACAGAACACGATAGAACGACGTCGGGCATGGCATGACATCACCGCACTTGGGCAGCACACACGGTCGGACTACGTCAGGCGTGGCATGATATCACCGGCTTTGTACAGCACACACGGTCGAACGATGTCAGGCATGGCATGCCATCATCGCCTTTGGGCAGTACAAACGATAGAACAACGTCGGGTGGGGCATGCCATAATAGCCCATGGACGGCAAACACGGTTGAACGACGTCAGATGTGATATGCCATCACCGTCTTTGGACAGCACACACGGTCGAACGACGTCGGGCGTGGCATGCCATTTTGCCTTTGGGAAGCACAAACGGTCGAAATACGTGGGGCGTGGTATGACATCACCGCCTTTGGGCATCACACACGGTCAAACGTTGTCGGGCATGACATGCCATCATCACCTTTGGACTAGCTGACACAGTCGGACGGCGTCGGGCGTGGCATGCCATCATCTCCCTTGCAAGGGAAACACGGTCGAACGTTGTAGATCGTGGCATGCCATCAACGCCTAAGGACAGCACACAAGGAAGGACGACGTCGGGCGTGGCATGCTATCATCTCCTTTGGGCAGCACAGACGGTCAGACGACGTCGGGCGTGGCATGCCATCACCACCCATGGACAACACACATGGTCGGATGACGTCGAGCGTGGCATTCCATAACCGCCCTTGGACAGCACACACGGTAGGACGACGTCGTGCGTGGTATGAGATCACCGCTCTTGGCCTACATGCATGGTCAGACTATAGCGGGCGTGGCATGACATCACCACATTTGGACAGCACACACAGTAGAACGATGCGTGGCATGGAATGACATCATCGCCCTTGAACTACACGCACGGTCAGACGACATCAGGCGTGGCATGATATCATATCCCTTGGAGGGCAAACACGGTCAAATGACGTCAGGTGTGACATGCCATCACCGCCTTTGGGCAGCACACACGATCGAACGATGTCGAGTGTGGCATTCCATTATCGCAATTGGGCAGCACACACGGTCGAACGACGTCTGGCGTGGCATGCCATTATTGCCTTTGGGCAGCACAAACGGTCGAACGACGTTAGGCGTGGCATGACATCACCTCCTTAGGACTGCACGCACGGTCGGACGACGTCGAGCGTGGCATGACATCACCGCCCTTCTACAGCACACACAGTCAAACGACGTCGGGCCTGGCATGACATCACTGCCCTTGGACGGCACGCACGGTCGAACGACGTTGGGTGTGGCATGACATCACCACCCTTGGACATCACACACGGTTGAACGTCTTAGGGCGTGGCATGCCATCATCACCTTTGGGCAGCACACATGATCGAATGACGTCGGGCGTGGCATGACATCATCGCATTTGGGCAGCACACACGGTCAAACAACGTCGGGCGTGACATGCCATCACCGCCTTTGGGCAGCACACCCGGTCGAACAACGTCGGGCGTGGCATGCCATCATATATCTTGAACGGCAAACAAGGTTGAACGACGTGAGGCGTGGCATGCCATCATCGCCTTTTGACTAGCTGACAAACTCAGACAACGTCGGGTGTGGCATGCCAGAATTGCCCTTGGACGGGAAACATGGTCGAACGACGTAGAGCGTTGCATGCCATCAAGGCCTTGGGACAGCACACACGGAAGAACGACGTCGGGCGTGGCATGACATCATTACCTTTGGGCAGCACACACGGTTGAACTACGTCGGGCGTGGATGCCATCATCGCCTTTGGGCATCACAAACGGTCAAACGACGTCGGGCGTCGCATGCCATCATCACCTTTGGGCACACACACGGTCGAACGACGTCGGGCGTGGCATGCCATAATCGCCTTAAGGCAGCACACACAGTCGAAACACGCCGGGCGTGGCATGACATCACCGCCTTTGGACAGCACATACGGTCGAACAACGCGGGCGTGACATGCAATTACCGCCATAGGACAGCACACGATCGGACGACGTCGCGCATAGCATGACATCACCGCCCTTGGGCAGCACACATAGTGGAAAGACGTCAAGCGTGGCATGACATCACCGCCTTTGGACAACACACACAGTCGAACGACGTCAGGCGTGACATGCCATCACCGCCTTTGGACAGAACACATGATCGAACGACGCTGGGCAAGGCATGCCATCATCACCTTTGGGTAGCATAAACGGTCGGATGGCGTCGGGCGTGGCATGCCATTGTCGCCCTTGGACGGCAAACACGGTCGAACGATGTCAGGTGTGGAATGCCATCATCTCCTTTGGGAAGTACGCACGGTCGACATCGTCGGGTGTGGCATGTCATCATGGCCCTTGGACACCACACACAATCGAATGAAGTCGGTCGTCGCATGCCATCATAGCCCTTGAACGGCAACCAAGGTTGAATGACGTCGGGAGTGGCATGCCATCATCGCCTTAGGACTAGCTGACACCAGCGGACTGCGTCGGGCGTGGCATGCAATCATCGCCCTTGGACGGGAAACACGGTAGAACGACGTAGAGCGTGGAATGCCATCAACGCATTGGGACAGCACAAACGAAAGGACGACGTCGGGCGTGGCATGCCATCACCGCCCATGGACAGCACACATGGTCGGATGACGTCTGGCGTGGCATGCCATCACTGCCCTTGGACAGTACACACGGTAGGACGACGTCGGGCGTGGCATGAGATCACCGCTCTTGGACTACACGCATGGTCAGACTACGTCGGGCGTGGCATGACATCACCACCTTTGGATAGCACACACGGTCGAACGACGCGTGGCATGGCATGACATCACCGCCCTTGAACTGCACGCACGGTCAGACGACATCGGGCGTGGCATGACATCACCGTCTTTGGACAGCACACACAGTCGACAACTTCGGGCGTGGCATGACATCTTCGCTCTTGCACAACACGCATGGTCAGACTACGTCGGGCGTGGCATGACATCACCACCCTTAGGCAGCACACACAGTTGGACTACGTCGGGCGTGGCATGACATCACCTCCTTTAGACAGCACACACAGTCGAACGTCGTCGTGCGTGGCATGCCATCATCGCCTTTGGGCAGCACACCAGTCGAATGACGTCGGGCGTGGCATACCATCATAGCCCATAGATGGCAAACATGGTCGAACGAAGTCGGGCGTGGAATGCCATCATCGCCTTTGGGTAGCACACCCGGTCGAACAACGTCGGGCGTGGCATGCCGTCATGTCCCTTGGAAACCACACACGGTCGAACGAAATCGGGCGTGGCATGCCATCATAGCCCTTGAACAGCAAACAAGGTTGAACGACGTGAGGCGTGGCATGCCATCATCGCCTTTGGACTAGCTAACACACTCAGACGGAGTCGGCTGTGGCATGCCATCATTGCCCTTGGATGGGAAACATGGTCGAACGACATAGAGCGCGGCATGCCATCAACGCCTTGGGACAGCACACACGTAAGAACGACGTTGGGCGTGGCATGACATCATCACCTTTGGGCAGCAGACACGGTTGAACTACGTCGGGCGTGGCATGCCATCATCGCCTTTGGGTAGCACAAACGGTCGAACGACGTCGGGCGTGGCATGCCATCATCACCTTTGGGCAGCACACACGGTCGAACGACATCGGGCATGGCATGCCATAATCGCCTTAAGGCAGCACACACAGTCGAAAGACGTCGGGCGTGGCTTGACATCACCACCTTTGGACAGCACACACGGTCGAACGACGTCGGGCGTGACATGCAATCACCGCCATAGGAAGGCACACGATCGGACGACGTAGGGCATGGCATGACATCACCGCCTTTGGGCAGATCACACGGTCAGATTACGTTAGGCGTGGCATTACATCACAGCCTTTGTACAGCACGCACGGTCGAACGACGTCAGGTGTGGCATGCCATCATCTCCTTTGGACACCACAAACGGTTAAACAACGTCGAGCGTGGCATTCCATTATCGCCTTTGGGCAGCACACACGGTCAAACAACTTCGGGCGTGGCATGCCATCATCGCCTTTGGGAAGCACAAATAGATGAACGACATCGGGCGTGGCATGCCATCTTGCCTTTGGGAAGCACACACGGTCGAAAAACATCGAGTGTGGTATGACATCACCGCCTCTGGGGAGCACACAAGGTCAAACGATGTCAGGCGTGACATGCCATCACTGCCTTTTCACAACACACACGGTCGAATGAAGTCGGGCGTGGCATGCCATCGTAGCCCTTGAACGGCAAACAAGGTTGAATGACGTCAGGCGTGGCATACCATCATCGCCTTTGGACTAGCTGACACAGTTGGACGGCGTCGGGCGTGACATGCCATCATCGCCCTTGAAGGGGAAACACGGTCGAACGACGTAGAGTGTGCCATGCCATCAATGCCTAAGGACAGCACACAAGGAAGGACGACGTTGGGCGTGGCATGCTATTATCTCCTTTGGGCAGCACTGACGGTCGGACGACGTCTGGTGTAGCATACCATCACCGCCCTCGGACAGCACACATGGTCGGATGACGTCAGGCGTGGCATGCCATCACTGCCCTTGGACAGCACACACGGTAGGACGACTTCAGGCGTAGTATGAGATCACCGCTCTTGGATTGCACGCATGGTCGGACTACGTCAGGCGTGGCATGACATTACCACCTTTGGACGGCACACACGGTAGAACGACGCGTGGTATGGCATGACATCATCGCCCTTGGACTGCACGCACGGTCAGATGACATCAAGTGTGGCATGACATCACCGCCTTTGGACAGCACACAAAGTCGGCAACGTCGGCATCGCCGCTATTGGACAGGACGCATGGTCGGACGACATCGGGCATGGCATGACATCACCGCCCTTGGGCAGCACACACGGTCGGACTACGTCGAGTATGGCATGACATCACCACCTTTGGACAACACACACGGTCGAACGATGTCAGGAGTGGCATGCCATCATCGCCTTTGGGCAGCACACATGGTCGAATGACGTCGGCATGGAATGCCATCATAGCCCATGGACGGAAAACACGGTCAAACGACGTCGGTCATAAAAAGCCATCACCACCTTTGGGCCGCACACACAATCGAACAACGTCTGTCGTGGCATGCCATTATATCCTTAAGGTAGCATAAATGGTCAAACGATGTCAAGTGTGGCATGACCTGTACACACGTTCGGACGACGTCGGGCGTGGCATGACATCACTGCTCTAGGACAGCACACACGGTCGAACGACGTTGAGCCTGGCATGACATCACCGCCCTTGGACGGCACGCACGGTCGAACGACGTCGGGAGTGGCATGACATCACCACCCTTAGACGTCATACACGGTTGAACGTTGTTGAGCGTGGCATGCCACCATCGCCATTGGATAGCACACACGATCGAATGACATCGGGCGTGGCATGACATCACCGCCTTTGGGCAGCACACACGGTCAAACGACGTTGGGCGTGACATGCCATCACCGCCTTTGGACAGCACACAAGGTCGAATGACGTCGGGCGTGGCATGCCATCATCACCTTTGGGCAGCACACACGGTCGAACTACGTCGCACGTGGCATGCCATCATCGCCTTTGGGAAGCACAAACGGTCGAACCACGTCGGGCGTGGCTTGCCAACATCACCTTTGGGCAGCATACACGGTCGAACGACGTCGGGCGTGGCATGCCAGCATCGCCTTTGGGCAACACACACGGTCGAAAGACGTCGAGCGTGGCATGACATCACCTCCTTTGGACAGCGCACACGATCGAACGACGTCAGGCGCGACATGCCATCACCGCCTTTGGAAAGCACACACGGTCGAACGAAGTCGGGCGTGGCATGCCATCATCACCTTTGGGCAACACACACGGTTGAACTACGTCGGGCGTGGCATGCCATCATCACCTATGGGCAGCACAAAAGATCGAACGACATCGGGCGCGAAATGCCATCACCGCCTTTAGAAAGCACACACGGTCGAACGACATCAGGCGTGGCATGCCATCATCACCTTTGGGAAGCACACACAGTTGAACTATGTCGGGCGTGGCATGCCATCATCGCCTTTGGGCAGCACAAACGGTTGAACGACGTCGAGCGTGGCATGCCATCATCACCTTTGGGCAGAACACACGGTTGAACTACGTCGGGCGTGGCATGCCATAATCGCCTTAAGGCAGCACAAACGGTTGAACGACGTCAGGCGTGACATGCAATAACCGCCATAGGACAGCACACGATCGGACGACGTCGGGCAAGGCATGACATCACCGCCCTTGGACAGCACACACGGTCAGACTATGTCAGGCGGGGCATGACATCACCTTTGTACAGCACACACGGCCGAACGACGTCGTACGTGGCATGCCATCATCTCCTTTGGGCAGCACACACGGTCGAATGATGTCGGGCGTGGCATACCATCATAGCCCATAGATGGCAAACACGGTCGAACGACGTCGGGCGTGGAATGCCATCATCGCCTTTAGGCAGCACACACGGTCGAATGATGTCGGGCGTGGCATGCCGTCATGGCCCTTGGACACCACACATGGTCGAACGAAGTCGGGCGTGGCATGCCATCATTTCCCTTGAACGACAAACAAGGTTGAACGACGTGAGGCGTGGCACGCCATCATCGCTTTTTGACTAGCTGACACACTCAGACGGCGTCGGGTGTTGCATGCCATCATTGCCCTTGGACGGGAAACATGGTCGAACGATGTAGAGCGTGGCATGCCATCAACGCCTTTGGACAATACACACGGAAGAACGACGTCGGGCGTAACATGACATCATCACCTTTGGGCAGCACACACAGTCGAACGACGTCGGGCGTGGCATGCCAACATCACCTTTGGGTAGCACACACGGTCGAACGACGTCGGGCGTGGCATGCCAAAATCTCCTTAAGGCAGCACACACAGTCGAAAGATGTCGGGCGTGGCATGACATCACCACCTTTATACATCATACACGGTCGAAAGACATCATGCGTGGCATGCCATCATCGCCTTTGGGCAGCACACACGGTCGAATGACGTCGGGCATAACATGACATCATCACCTTTGGGCAGCACACACAGTCGAATGACGTCGGGCGTAACATGACATCATCACCTTTGGGCAGCACACACAGTCGAACGACGTCGGGCGTGGCATGCCATCATCGCCTTTGGGCAGCACAAACGGTCGAACGACGTCGGGCGTGGCATGCCATCATCACCTTTGGGCAGCACACACGGTCGAAAGACATCATGCATGGCATGCCATAATCTCCTTAAGGCAGCACACACAGTCGAAAGATGTCGGGCGTGGCATGACATCACCACCTTTATACAGCATACACGGTCGAAAGACATCATGCGTGGCATGCCATCATCGCCTTTGGGCAGCACACACGGTCGAATGACGTCGGCATGGCATGCCATCATAGCCCATGGACGGCAAAAACGATCGAATGACGTCGGGCGTAAAATGCCATCATCGCCTTTGGGCAGCACACACGATCAAACGACGTCGGGCGTGGCATGCTGTCATTGCCCTTAGAGACCACACATATTCGAACGAAGTCGGGCGTGGCGTGCCATCATAGCCCTTGAATAGCAAACAAGGTTGTACGACGTCAGGCGTGGCATGCCATCATCGCCTTTGGACTAGCGGACACAGTCGGACGGCATCAGGCGTGGCATGCCATCATTGCCCTTGGACGGGAAACACGGTCAAACAACGTAGAGCGTGACATGCCTTCAACGCCTTGGGACAGCACACACGAAAGAAAGACATCGGGCGTGGCATTCTGTCATCGCCTTTGGGCAGCACAAACGGTCGGACGACGTCGGGCGTGGCATGCCATCACCGCCCTAGGACATCACACACGGTCAGATGACGTCGGGCGTGGCATGACCTCACCGCCCTTGGGAAGCACACACAACCTTTGGATAACACACACGGTAGGTCGACGTCGGGCGTGGCATGACCTCACCGCCCTTGGGCAGCACAAACAGTCGGACTACGTCGGGCGTGGCATGACATCACAACCTTTGGATAGCACACACGCTCTAACGATGTCGGGCGTGACATGCCATCATCGCCTTTGGGCAGCACACACGATCGAATGATGTCGGGCGTGGCATGCCATCATATCCCTTGGACGACAAACACGGTCGAACGACGTTAGGCGTGACATGCCATCACCGTCTTTGGACAGCACACACGATCGAACGTCGGCGGGTGTGGCATGCCATCATCGCCTTTGGGCATCTCACACGGTCGAACGACGTTGGGCGTGGCATGACATCACCACCTTTGGACAGAACACACGGTTGAACGACGTCGAGCGTGACATGCCAACACCGCATTTGGACAGCACACACGGTCGATCGACGTCGAGCGTGGCATTCCATTATCGCCTTTGGGCAGCACACACGGTCGAACGACGTCTGGCGTGGCATGCCATTATTGCCTTTGAGCAGAACAAACGGTTGAACGATGTCAGGCGTGGCATGACATCACCGCCCTAGGACTCCACACACGGTCGGACGACGTCAGGCATGGCATGACATCACTGGCGTTGGACGGCACGCACGGTCGAACGACGTTGGGCGTGGCATGACATCACCAACCTTGGACGTCACACACGGTTGAACGTCGTTGGGCGTGGCATGCCATCATCACCTTTGGGCAGCACACACGATCGAATCACGTCGGGCGTAGCATGACATCACCGCATTTGGGTAGCACACACGGTCAAACAAAGACGGACGTGACATGCCATTACCGCCTTTGGACAACACACACGGTCAAATGACGTCGGGCGTGGCATGCCATCATCCCCTTTGAGCAGCACACACGGTCGAACTACGTCGGCGTGGCTTGCCATTATCTCCTTTGGAAAGCACAAACGGTAGAACGATGTCGGGCATGGCATGCCAACATCACCTTTGGGCAGCACACACCGTCGAACGACATCGGGCGTGGCATGCCAGCATCGCCTTTGGACAGCACATACGGTCAAAAGATGTCGAGCGTGGCATGACATCACCTCCTTTGGACAACGCATACGGTCGAACAACGTAGAGTGTGGCATGCCATCACCGCCTTGCGACATCACACACGGTCAGATGTCGTCGGGTGTGGCATGCTATCATCGCCTTTGGGCAGCACAAACAGTCAGACGACATAGGGTGTAGCATGCCATCACCGCCGTTGGATAGCACACAAGGTCGGATGACGTCTGGCGTGGCATGCCATCGCCGCCCTTGGACTGCACCCACGGTAGGACGACGTGGGGCATGGCATGAGATCACCGCTCTTGGACTGCACGTATGGTCGGGCATGACATGACATCACCGCCATAGGACAGCACACGATCGGATGATGTCGGGCATGGTATGACATCACCGCCCTTGGGCAGCACACACCGTCGGACTACGTTTGGCGTGGCATGCCATCACCGCCTTTGGACAGCACACACGGTCAAACAACGTTGGGCATGGCATGCCATCTTGCCTTTGGGAAGCACACACGGTCGAAAGACGTCGGGTATGGTATGACATTACCGCCTTTGGGCATCACACACGGTCAAACGTCGTCGGGCGTGACATGCCATCATCGCCTTTAGACAGCACACACGGTCGAACGAAGTCAGGCGTGGCATGCCATCATAGCCCTTGAACGGCAAACAAGGTTGAATGACGTTAGGCGTGGCATGCCATCATTGCCTTTGGACTAGTTGACACAGTCAGACGGCGTCGGGCGTGGCATGCCATCATCGCCCTTGGACGGGAAACACGGTCGAACGACGTAGAGCGTGTCATGCCTTCAACGCCTAAGGATAGCACACAAACAAGTACGACGTCGGGCGTGGCATGCTATTATCTCCTTTGGGCAGCACAGACGGTCAAACGACGTCGGGCGTGGCATTCCATCACCTCCCTTGGACAGCACACATAGTCGGATGACGTCGGGCATCGCATGCCATCATCTTCTTTGGGAAGCACAAACGGTCGAACGATGCCGACGTGGCATGCAAAAATCACCTTTGGGCAACACACACAGTCGAACGATATTGAGCATAGCATGACATCACCTCCTTTGGACAGCGCACACGGTCGAACAACGTCGGGCGCGACATGCCATCACCGCCTTTGGAAAGCACACACGGCCGATCGACGTCGAGTGTGGTTGCAATCATCACCTTTGGGCAGCACAAACAGTCGGACTGGCAAACAAGGTTGAACGATGTCGGGCGTGGCATACATTATCGCCTTTGGACTAGCTGACATAGTTGGCCGGCGTAAGGCGTGGCATGCCATCATCGCCCTTGGACGGGAAACATGGTCGAACGATGTAGAGCGTGGCATGCCATCACCGCCTTGGGACAGCACACACGGTCAGACGACGCCGGACGTGGCATGCTATCATCGCCTTTAGGCAGAACAAACAGTCGGACGACATCGGGTGTGGCATGCAATCACCGCCCTTGGATAGCACAAAAGGTCGGATGACGTCTGGCGTGGCATGCCATCGCCGCCCTTGGACTTCACCTACGGTAGGACGACGTGGGGCATGGCATGAGATCCCCGCTCTAGGACTGCACCGTGGTCGGTCATGGCATGACATCACTGCCATAGGACAGAACATGATCGGGCGGCGTCGGGCATGGCATGACATCACTGCCCTCGGGCAGCACACACGGTCGGACTACGTGAGGCGTGGCATGACATCACCGCCTTTATACAGCACACACAGTCGAACGACGTCATGCATGGCATGCCATCATCGCCTTTGGGCAGCAGAGATGATCAAACGACGTCGGGCGGGGCATGCAATAATAGCCCACGGACGGCACACACGGTCGAATGATGTCGGGTGTGGCATACCATCTTGCCTTTGAGAAGCACACACGGTCGAAATACGTCGGGCGTGGTATGACATCACCTCCTTTGGGCATCACACACGATCAAACGTCGTCGGGCATGACATGCCATCATCGCCTTTGGACTAACTGACAAAGTCGGACGGCGTCGGGCGTGGCATGCCATCATCGCCCTTGGAAGGGAAACACGGTCGAACGATGTAGATCGTGGCATGCCATCAACGCCTAAGGACAACATACAAGGAAGGACGACGTCGGGCGTGGCATACTATCATCTCCTTTGGGAAGCATAGACGTTCAGACAACATCGGGCGTGGCATGCCATCACCGCCCTTGGACAGCACACATGGTCGGATGACGTCGAGCGTGGCATGCCGTAACCGCCCTTGGACAGCACACACGGTAGGACGACGTCGGGCTTGGTATGAGATCACCGCTCTTAAACTGCACGCATGGTCAGACTACGGCGGGCGTTGTATGACATCACCACCTTTGGACAGCACACACAGTAGAACGACGCGTCGCATGGCATGACATCATCGCCCTTGAACTGCATGCACGCTCAGACGACATCGGGCGTGACATGATATCATATCCCTTGGAGGGCAAACACGGTCGAACGATGTCAGGCATGACACGCCATCACCGCCTTTGGGCAGCACACACGATCGAATGACGTCGGGCATGGCATGCCATCATATCCCTTGGACGGCAAACATGGTCAAACAACGTCAGGCGTGACATGCCATCACCGCCTTTGGGCAGCACACACGGTCAAACGACGTTGGGCGTGGCATGACATCACCGCCTATGGACAACACACACGGTCAAACGACGTCGGGCGTGACATGCCAACACCGCCTTTAGACATCCCATACGGTCGAACAACGTCGAGCGTGGCATTCCATTATCGCCTTTGGGCAGCACACACGGTCGAACGACGTCTGGCGTGACATGACATTATTGCCTTTAGGCAGCACAAACGGTCGAATGATGTCGGGCGTGGCATGACATCACCGCCCTAGGACTGTACGCACGATCGAACGACGTCGGGCATGGCATGACATCACTGCCCTAGGACAACACACACGGTCGAACGACGTCGAGCCTGGCATGACATCACCACCCTTGTATGGCACGCACGGTCGAACGATGTCGGGAGTGGCATGACATCACTGCCCTAGGAAAGCACACATGGTCGGACAACATTGGGCATGGCATGACATCACCGCCCTTGGGCAGCACACACGGTCGGACTACGTCGAGTATGGCATGACATCACCACCTTTGGACAGCACACACGGTCAAACGATGTCAGGAGTGGCATGCCATCATCGCCTTTGGGCAGCACACACTGTCGAATGACGACGGCTTGGCATGCCATCATAGCCCATGGACGGAAAACACGGTCGAACGACGTCGGTCGTAAAATGCCATCATCACCTTTGGGCAGCACACACGATCGAACGACGTCGGGCGTGGCATGCCGTCATGGCCCTTAAACACCACATACAGTCGAACGAAGTCGGGCGTGGCGTGCCATCATAGCCCTTGAACGACAAACAAGGTTGAACGACGTCAGGCGTGGCATGCCATCATCGCCTTTGGACTAGCTGACACAGTCGGACGGCATCAGGCGTGGCTTGCCATCATCGCCCTTGGACGGGAAACACGGTCGAACGACGTAGAGCATGACATACCATCAATGCCTTGGGACAACACACTCGGAAGAATGACATCGGGCGTGGCATTCTATCATCGCCTTTGGGCAGCACAAACGGTCGGACGATGTCGGGCATGGCATGCCATCACCGCCCTTGGACATCACACACGGTCGGACTACGTCGGGCGTGGCATGACATCACCACCTTTGGATAACACACACGGTCTAACGACGTCGGGTGTGGCATGCCATCATCGCCTTTGGGCAGCAGACACGATCGAATGACGTCGGGCATGGCTTTGCATCATATCCCTTACATGTCAAACATGGTCGAACGATGTCAGGCGTGACATGCCATCACCGCCTTTGGACAGCGCACACAATCGAACGTCGTCGGGTGTGGCATGCCATCATCGCCTTTGGGCAGCTCACACGGTCAAACGACGTTGGGCATAGCATGACATCACCGCTTTTGGACAGAACACACGGTCGAACGACGTCGAGCGTGACATGCCAACACTGCCTTTGGACAGCACACACGGTCGAATGACGTCGAGCGTGGCATTCCATTTTCGCCTTTGGGCAGCACACACGGTAGAACGATGTCTGGCGTCGCATGCCATTATTGCCTTTGGGTAGCACAAACGGTCAAACGACGTTAGGCGTGGCATGCCATCGCCGCCTTTGGACAGCACACAAGGTCGAATGACGTCGGGCGTGGCATGCCATCATCACCTTTGGGCAGCACACACAGTCAAACTACATCGGGCGTGGCATGCCATCACCGCCCTTGGACAGCACACACGGTCGAACGACGTCGGGCATGACATGCCATCACCACCTTTGGACAACACACAAGGTCGGACGACGTCAGGTGTAGCATGCCATCACTGCCCTTGGACAGCACACACGGTGAAACGACGTCTAACATGGCATGACATCACTGCCCTTTGACTGCACGCACGATTGGACGACGTCGGGCGTGGCATGACATCACCGCCCTTGGACAGCACACAGCCAGCAACGTCGGGCGTGGCATGACATCACCGCCCTTGGACAGCACACACGGTCGGACGATGTCGGGCGTGGTATGACATCACAGCCCTTGGATAGCACACACGGTAGGACTACGTCGGGCGTGGCATGACATCACCGCCAATGGACTGCACGCATGGTCTTACGACGTCAGGCGTGGCATAACATCACCGCCTTTGGACAGCACACACGGTCGAACGACGTCAGGTGTGGCATGACATTACCGCCTTGGGGCAGCACATACGGTCGAACGACGTCGAGCGTGGCAGGCCATCATCGCCTTAAGGCAGAACAAATGGTCAAACGACATCGGGCGTGGCATGCTATCATCGCCTTTGGGCAGCGCAGACGGTCGGGAACGTCAGGCATTGCATTCCATCATCGCCTTTAGGCAGCACAAATGGTCAAACGATGTCGGGCGTGGCATGACATCACCACCCTTAGACTGCGCGCACGATCGGCAACATCGGGCGTGGCATGACATCACCGCCCTTGGATAGCACACACGGTCGGCAACATCGGGCGTTGCATGGCATCACGGCCCTTGGACAGAGCACACAGTCGGCTATGTCGGGCGTGGCATGCCATCACCGCCCTTGGACATCATAGACAGTCGGACTACGTCGGGCGTGGCATGACATCACCGCCCTTGGGCAGCACACACGGTCGACAACATCGGGCGTGGCATGACATTACCGCCATTGAACAGCACACACGGTCGACAACGTCGGGCGTGGCATGACATCACCGCCCTTGGATAGCACACACGATCGGCAACATCGGGTGTGGCATGCCATCATCGCCTTTGGGCAGCACACACAGTAGAACGACGTCGGGCGTGGCATGCCATCATCGCCTTTGGACTAGCTCACACAGTCGGACAACATCGAGATTGGCATGCCATCATCTCCCTTGGACGGCAAACACGGTTAAATGACTTCGGACGTGCCATGCCATCATCGCGTTTGGGCAGCACACGGTCGAAAGACATCGGGCGTGGCATGACATCACTGCCCTTGGACTGCACACACAGTCGGCAACGTCGGCCGTGGCATGACATCACCGCCCTTGGACAGCACACACGGTCGGTAACGTCGCGCGTGGCATGGCATCACCGCCCTTGGAAAGAACACACAGTCGGCAACGTTGGGCGTGGCATGCCATCACCGCCCTTGGGCAGCACACACGATCGGCAACATCGGGTGTGGCATGACATTACCGCCCTTGGACAGCACACACGGTCGGCAACGTCGGGCGTGGCATGACATCACTGCCCTTGGACAGCACACACAATCGGTAACATCGGGTCTGTCATGCCATCATCTACTTTGGGCAGCACACATGATCGAACGACGTCGGGCTTGGCATGCCATCATCGCCTTTGGGAATAACAAACGGTCGAACGACGTCGGGCATGGCATCCCATCATCGCCTTTGGACTAGCTCACACAGTCGGACGACTTCGGGCTTGGCATACCATCATCTCCATTTGACGGTAAACACGGTTAAATGACATCGGGCGTGGCATGCCATCATCGCCTTTGGGCAGCACACACGGTCGAACGACGTTGGGCATGGCATGACATCACCGCCTTTGGACAGCACACACGGTCGAATGACGTCGGGCGTGGCATGCCATCATCGCCTTTGAGCAGCACATACGGTCGAACGACGTCGGGCAAGGCATGCAATCAGAGCCCATGGACAGCACACATGGTCGAACGACGTCGGGTGTGGCATTCCATCATGGACCTTCGACAACACACACGGTTGAACGACGTTGGTCGTGGCATGCCATCATCGTTTTTGAACTAGCTGACACAGTCGGACGACGTCGGTCGTGGCATGCAATCATCTCCCATGGACGGCAAACGCGGTCGAACGACGTCGGTGGTGGCATGCTATCACCTCCTTTGGACAGCACACACAGTCGGACGACGTCGGGCGTCGCATCCATCATCTGCTTTGGGCAGCACATGCGGTCAGACGGCTTTGGGCGTGGCATGCCATCATCGCCCTTGGACAGCACAAACTATCGTTCGTCGTCGGGCATGGTATGCCATCATAGCCCTTGGACAACACACACGGTCGGCAACGTCGTGCGTGGCATAACATTACCGCCCTTGGAAAGAACACAACCAGCAACGTCGGGCGTGGCATGACATCACCGCCCTTGAACAACACACATGGTCGTTAAGGTCGGTCATGGCATGACATCACAACCCTTGGACACCACACGCGGTCAGACGACGTCGGGCGTGGCTTGACATCACCGCCCTTGGACAGAACACACGGTCGAACAATGTCGGGCATGGCATGACATCACCGCCCTTGGACTGCATGCACGGTCGGATGACATTGGGCGTGGCATGATATCACTGCCCTTAGACGGCACACACGGTCGGACTTCGTCGGGCGTGGCATGACATCACCGCCTTTCGACAACACACACGGTGGAATGACGTCGGGCATGGCATGCTATCATGGACCTTGGACAACACACACGGTTGAACGACATCGGGTGTGGCATGCCATCATAGCCTTTGGACGGCAAACAGGGTCGAACGACGTGAGGCGTGGCATGCCATCATCGCTTTTAAACCAGCTGACACAGTCAGACGGCGTCGGGCGTGGCATGCCATCATCTCCCTAGGACGGCAAACACAGTCGAACAACATCGAGGGTTGCATGTCATAACCTCCTTTGGATAGCACACACAGTCGGACGACGTCGGGCGTGGCATGCCATCACCTCATTTGGTCAGCACAGACCGTCAGACCCCGTCGGGCGTGGCAAGCCATCATCGCCCTTGGATAGCACAAATGGTCGGCCGTCGTCGGGCGTGGAATGTCATCATAGCCCTTGGACAGCACACACGGTCGCAAACGTCGGGCGAGGCATTAAATCACCGCCCTTGGAAAGTACACACGGTCAAATGACGTCCAGCATGGCATGACATCACCAACCTTGGACTACACGCACGATTGGATGACGTTGGGCGTGGCATGACATCACCGCTCTTAGATAGCACACAGCCGACAAGGTCGGGCGTGGCATGACATCACCACCCTTGGACAACACACACGGTCGTCAACGTCGGGCGTGGCATGACATCACCGCCCTTGGACAACACATATGGTCGGACGATGTCGGGCGTGACATGATATCACCACCCTTGAACAGCATACACGGTCGAACGATGTCGAGAGTGGAATGACATCACAGCCCTTGGACTGCATGCACGGTCAGACGTCATTGGGCGTGGCATGACATCACCGCCCTTGGACTGCACACAACCGGCAACGTTAGGCGTGGCATGACATCACCACCCTTGGACAACACACACGGTCGTCAACGTCAAGCGTGGCATGACATCACCGCCCTTGGACAACACACACGGTCTGACGACGTCGGGCGTGGCATGACATCACCGCCCTCGAACAGCACACATGGTCGAACGATGTCGAGCATGGAATGACATCGGCGCCCTTGGACAACACACATAGTCGGACAACGTCGGGCGTGGTATGCCATCATCTCCTTTTGGAAGCATAGACGGTCGGACGGCTTCGGGTGTGGCATGCCATCATCACCCTTAGACAACACAAACTATCGGCCGTCGTCGGGCGTGAACAACACACACTATCGACCATCATCGGGCGTGACATAACATCACCGCCCTTTGACAGCACACACGATTGAACGACGTCTGCCATGGCATGACATCACCGGCCTTGGACTGCACGCACGATCAGACGAATTCAGGCATGGCTTGATATCACCGCCCTTGGAAAGCACACAGCCGACAACGTCGAGCGTGGCATGACATCACCGCCCTTAGACAACAAACACGGTCGTTAACGTCAGGCGTGGCATGACATCAGCGCCCTTGGACAGCACACACGGTCGGACGACGTCGGGCGTGGCTTGACATCACCGCCCTTGGAAATAACACACGGTCGAACAATGTCGGGCGTGGCATGACATCACCGCCCTTGGACTGCACGTACGGTCAGACGACATCGGGCGTGGCATGACATCACTGCCCTTGGACAGCACACACGGTCGAACTTCGTCGGGCGTGGCATGACATCACCGCCTTTGGACAACACACACGGTCGACCGACATCGAGCATGGCATGCCATCATCGCCTTTGGGCAGCACACACAGACGAACGATATTGGGCGTGGGATGACATCACCGCCTTTGGAAAGCACACACAGTGGAACGACGTCGAGCTTGACATGCCATCACCGCCTTTGGACAGCACACACGGTCGAACGATGTCGGGCGTGGCATGCCATCATCGCCTTAAGGCAGAACAAATGGTCAAACGAAGTCAGGCGTGGCAGGACATCACCGCCTTTGGACAGCACACACGGTCTAACGACGTCAGGCGTGGCATGACATCACCGCCATGGGGTAGGCACACACGGTTGAACGACGTCGAGCGTGGCATGCCATCATCGCCTTAAGGCAGACAAAACGATCAAACCACGTCGGGCATGGCATGACATCACCACCCTTGGACTGCTCGCACGGTCAGCAACGTGAGGCGTGGCATGACATCACCGCCTTTGGACAGCACACACGGTGGGACGACGTCAGGCGTGGCATGCCATCATCGCCTTTGGACTAGCTGACACAGTCGGACGGCGTCGGGCGTGGCATGCCATCATCGCCCTTGGACGGCAAACACGGTCGACAATGTAGAGCGTAGCATGCCATCATCCGCTTTGGACTAGCTGACACAGTCATACGGCGTCGGGCGTGGCATGCCATCATCGCCCTTGGACGGCAAACACGGTCGACAATGTAGAGCATGGCATGCCAACAATGCCTAGGGACAGCACACATGGAAGGACGACGTTGGGCGTGTCATGCTATCATCGCCTTTCGGCAGCACAGGCGGTCAGACGACGTCGGGCGTGGCATGCCATCACCGCCCTTGGACAGCACACATGGTCGGATGACGTTGGGCGTGGCATGCCATCACCGCCCTTGGACAGCACACACAGTAGGACTACTCGGGCGTGGCATGACATCACCACCTTTGGACAGCATACACAGTCGAACGATGTCAGCCATGGCATGCCACCATCGCCTTTGGCAGCTCACACGGTCGAGCGATGTCGGGCGTGGCATGCCATCATAGCCTATGGACGGCAAACACGGTTGAACGACGTCAAGTGTGACATGCCATCACCGCCTTTGAACAGCACACACGGTCGAATAACGTCAGGTAGGGCATGCCATCATCGCCATTGGGCCGCACACACGGTCGAAAGACGTCGGGCGTCGCATGAAATCACCGCCTTTGGACAACACACACGGTCAAACGACGTCGGGCGTGACATGCCATCACTGCCTTTGGACATCACACACGGTCGGCAACGTCGGGCGTGGCATGACATCTCCTCTCTTGGACAGCACGCATGGTCGGACGATATCGAACATGGCATGTCATCACCGCCCTTGGGCAGCACACACGGTTGGACTACGTCGGGCGTGGCATGTGATCACCTTTTTTGGACAGTACACACGGTCAAACTACGTCAGGCGTGGCAAGCCATAATCGCCTTTGGGAAGCACAAACGCTCGAACTACGTTGATCGTGGCATGCCATCATCACCTTTGGGCAGCACACACGGTCAAACGACGTCGGGCGTGGCATGCCAGCATCGCCTTAAGGCAGCACACACATTTGAAAGAAATCAGACGTGGCATGACATCACCGCCTTTGGACAGCACACACGGTCGAACGACGTTGGGCGTGACATGCCATCACGTCCTTTGGACAGCAGACTCGGTCGAACGACGCTGGGCATGGTATGCCATCATCACCTTTGGGCAGCACAAATGGTCTGACGACATCGGGCGTGGCATTCCATCGTCGCCCTTGGACGACAAACCAGTCGAACGACGTCGGGCGTGGAATGCCATCATCTCCTTTGGGCGTGTCATGCTATCATCGCCTTTCGGCAACACAGACGGTCAGACGACGTCGGGCGTGGCATGCCATCACCGCCCTTGGACAGCACACATGGTCAAATGACGTTGGGCGTGGCATGCCATCACCGCCCTTGGACAGCACACACGGTAGGACTACGTCGGGCGTGGCATGATATCATCGCCTTTGGACAACACAAACAGTTGAACGACATCGGGCATGGAATTCCGTCATCGCCTTTGGGCAGCACACAAGGTCGAACGACGTCGGGCGTGGCATGCCGTCATGGACCTTGGACACCACACACGGTCGAACGAAGTCGGGGGTGGCATGCCATCATTGCCCTTGAACGACAAACAAGGTTGAACGACGTCAGGCGTAGCATGCCATCATCGCCTTTGGACTAGCTGACACACTCAGACGGCGTCGGTTGTGGCATGCCATCATTGCTCTTGGACAGGAAACATGGTTGAACGACGTAGAGTGTGGCATGCCATCAACGCCTTGGGACAGCACACACAGAAGAACGACGTCGGGCGTGGCATGACATCATCACCTTTGGGCAGCACACACGGTGGAACTACGTCGGGAGTGGCATGCCATCATCGCCTTTGGGCAGCCCAAAACGGTCGAACGACGTCGGGCGTGGCATGCCATCATCACCTTTGGGCAGCACACACGGTTGAACGACGTCGGGCGTGGCATGCCATAATCGCCTTAAGGCAGCACACACAGTCGAAAGACGTCGGGCGTGGCATGATATCACCGCCTTTGAACAGCACACACGGTCGAACGACGTCGGGCGTTACATGCCATCACCGCCATAGGACAACACACGATCGGACGACGTCGGGCATGGCATGACATCACCTCCCTTGGGCAGCACACATGGTCGAACGACGTCGGGCGTGGCATGCCATCATCGCCTTTGGACAGCACACACGGTCAAACGACGTCGAGCGTGGCATTCTATTATCGTCTTTGGGCAGCACACACGGTCTATTTACGTCGGGTGTGGCATGCCATCATCGCCTTTGGGAAGAGCAAAAAGTTGAACGACGTCGGGAGTGGCATGCCAACATCACCTTTGGGCAGCACACACACTCAAACGACGTCGGGCGTAGCATGCCAGCATTGCCTTTGGGCAGCACACGATCGAAAGACGTCGGGCGTGGCATGACATCACCTCCTTTAAACAGCACACACGATCGAACTACGTCGAGTGCGACATGCCATCACCGCCATTAGAAAGCACACACAGTCGTACGATGTCGAGCGCGACATGCCATCACTGCCATTAGAAAGCACAGACGGTCGAACGACGTCGGGCGTGGCATTCCAATATCACCTTTGGGCAGCACAAACGGTCGAACGACATCGGGCGTGGCATGCCATCTTGCCTTTGGAAAGCACACACGGTCGAACGACGTCGGGCGTGGCATGACATAACCGCCCTTGGACGGCACGAACGATCAAACAACGTTGGGCGTGGCATGACATCACCACTCTTGGACAACACAGACAATCGGCAACATAGGTCGTGGCATGACATCACCGCCATATAACAGCACACGGTCGGACGACGTCAGGCATGGCATAACATCACCGCCCTTGGGCAACACACACCGTTGGACGATATCAGGCGTGGCATGACATCACTGCCTTTGTACAACACACACGGTCGAACAACGTCGGGCGTGGCATGCCATCATCGCCTTTGAGCAGCACACACGATCCAATGATGTCAGGTGGGGCATGCCATAATAGCCCATGGACGGCAAACACGGTCGAACGACGTCCGGTGTGACATGCCATCACCGCCTTTGGATAACACACACGGTTGAACGACGTCGGCGTGGCATGCTATCTTGCCTTTGGAGAGCACACACGATCGAAAGACGTCGGGCGTGGTATGACATCACCGCCTTTGGGCAGCACACATAGTCAAACGACGTCGGGCGTGACATGCCATCACCGCCTTTAGACAACACACAAGGAAGGACGACGTCGGGCGTGGCTTGCTATCATCTCTTTTGGGCAGCACAGACGGTCGGACGACGTCTGGCGTGGCATGCCATCACCGCCCTTGGATAGCACACATGGTCGGGCGTGGCATGCCATCACCGCCCTTGGACATCATACACGGTAGGACGACGTCGGGCGTGGCATGACATCGCCGCTCTTGGAAAGCAAGTATGGTCGGACGGCGTCGGGCAAGGCATGACATCATCGCCCTTGGGCAGAACACACGATCGGACTACGTCGGGCGTGGCATGACATCATCGCCTTTGGACAGCACACACGGTCGAACGACGTCGTGCGTGGCATGCAATCATCGTCTTTTGGCAGCACACACGATCGAAAGATGTCGGGCGTGGCATACCATCATAGCCCATGGATGGCAAACACTGTCGAACGATGTCGGGCGTGGAATGCCATCATCGCCTTTGGGCAGCATAGACGGTCGAACGACGTCAGGCGTGGCACACCATCATGGCCCTGGACACCACACACAGTCGAACGACGTCGGGCGTGGCACGACATCACCGCCCTAGGACTGCACGCACTGTCAGACGACGTTGGGCGTGGCATGACATTACCGCCCTTAAACAGAACACACGGTCGATCGACGTCGGGCGTGGAATGTCATCACTGCCCTTGGACGACACGTATGGTCGAACGATGTCGGGCGTGGCATGACATCACCACCCTTCGAAAGCACAGATAATTGGCAACGTCAGGCATGGTATGACATCACCGCCCTTGGGCAGCACACACGGTCGAACTACGTCAGGCGTGGCATGACATCACCGCCTTTGTACAGCACACACGATCGAACGACGTCGGGCGTGGCATGCCATTATCGCCTTAGGGCAGCACACACGATCAAACGATGTCGGGCGAGGCATGCCATAATAGCCCATGGACGGTAAACACGGTTGAACGACGTCAGGCGTGACATGCCATCACCGCCTTTGGACAGCACACACGGTCGATAGACGTCGGGCGTGGCATGCCATTGTCGCCCTTGGACGGCAAACACGGCCGAACAACGTCGGGCGTGGGATGCCATCTTACCCTTGGGAAGCATACACGGTCGAAAGACGTCAGGCGTGGTACGATATCACCGCCTTTGGGAAGCACACACGGTCAAACAATGTCGGGCGTGACATCACATCACCGCCTTTAGACAGCACACATGGTCGAACGAATTCGGGTGTGGCATGCCATTGTAGCCCTTGAATGGAAAACAAGGTTGAATGACGTCAGGCGTGGCATGCCATCATCGCCTTTGGACTAGCTGACACAGTCGGACGACGTCGGGCGTGGCCTGCCATGATCTCCCTTGGACGGGAAACACGGTCAAACGACGTAGAGCGTGGCATGCCATCAACGCCTAAGGACAGCACACAAGAAAGGATGATGTCGAGCGTGGCATGCTATCATCTCCTTCGGCAGCACCGACGGTCAGACGACGTCGGGCGTGGCATGCCATCACGGCCCTTGGATAGCACACACGGTTGAACGATGTTGGGTGTAGCATGATATCACCGCCTTTGTACAGCACACACGGTTTAATGACGTCGGGCGTGGCATGACATCACCGCCCTTGGACTGCACGCATGGTCGGACAACATCGCGCGTGGCATGACATCACCGCCCTTGGACGGCAAACACGATCGAATGACGTCGGGTGTGGCATGCCATCATCGCCTTTGGACTAGCTGACACAGTTGGACAGCGTCAGGCGTGGTATGCCATCATCTCCCTTGGACGACAAACACGATCGAATGACATCGGGTGTGGTATGCCAACGCCGCCTTTGGATAGCACACACGGTCGAATGACGTCGGGCGTGGCATGCCATCATCGCCTTTGGGCAGCACACACAGTCGAACGACGTCGGGCGTGGCATGCCAACATGGCCCTTGGATAGCATACACGGTCAAACGACGTCTAGCGTGGCATGCCATCATAGCTCTTTAACGGCAAACAAGGTTGAACGACATCGGGCGTGGCATAGCATCATCACCTTTGGACTAGCTGACGCAGTCGGACGGCGTCAGGCGTGGCATGCCATCATCGCCCTTGGATGGGAAACACGGTTGAACGATGTAGAGCGTGGCATGCCATCACCGCCTTGGGACAGCACACACGGTCAGACGACGTCAGGCGTGGCATGCTATCATCGCCTTTCGGCAGCACAGACGGTCAGACGACGTCGGGCGTGGCATGCCATCACCGCCCTTGGACCACACACAAGGTCGGATGACGTCTGGCGTCTCATGACATCGCCGCCCTCAGACAACACACACGGTAGGACGACATGGGGCGTGGCATGAGATCACCGCTTTTGGACTACACGCATAATCAGACGTGGCATGACATCACCTCCCTTGGACAGCACACATGGTCGAATGACGTCGGGCGTGGCATGACATCACAGCCATAGGAATACACGCACAATCCGACGACGTCAAGCGTGGCTTGACATCACCGCCCTTGGACAGCACACACGGTCGAAACGACGTCGGGCATGGCATGCCATCATCGCCTTTGGGCAGCACACACAGTCGAACGACGTTGGGCGTGGCATGCCATCATGGACCTTGGACAACATACACGGTTGAACGACGTCAGGCATGGCATGCCATCATCGCTTTTAAACCAGCTGACAAAGTTGGACGGTGTCGGGCGTGGCATGCCATCATCGCCCTAGGACGACACAGTCGAATGACGTCGAGGGTTGCATGCCATAACCGCCTTTGGAAAGCACACACAGTCAGACGACGTCGGGCGTGGCATGCCATCATCTCATTTGGGCAGCACAGACCGTCAGACGGCGACAGGCGTGGCATGCCATCATCGCCGTTGGGCAGCACAAACGATTGACCGTCGTCGGGCGTGACATGCCATTATAGCCCTTGGACAGCACACACTGTCGGCAACGTCGGGCAAGGCATTAAATCACCGCCCTTGGACAGTACACACGGTCAAACGACGTCCAGCATGGCATGACATCACCACCCTTGGACTACACGCACGATCGGACGACGTCGGGCGTGGCATGACATCACCACCTTTGGACAGCACACACGAAAGAACGATGCGTGGCATGGCATGACATCATCGTCCTTGAACTGCACGCACGGTCAGACGACATCAAGCATGGCATGAAATCACCGCCTTTGGACAGCACACACAGTCGGCAACGTCGACATCACCGCTATTGGACAGCACGCATGGTCGGATGACATCGGGCATGGAATGACATCACCGCCCTTGGGCAGCATACACGGTCGGACTACGTCGAGCATGGTATGACATCACCGCCTTTGGACAGTACACACGATCGGACGATATCGGGCGTGGCATGCCATCACCGCTCTTGGAATTCACGCATGGTCGGGCATGGCATGACATCACCGCCATAGGACAGCACACGATCGGACGACGTCGGGCATGGCATGACATCACCGCCCTTGGGTAGCACACACGGTCAGACTACGTCAGGCGTGGCATGACATCACTGCCTTTATACCGCACACCCGGTCGAACGACGTCAGGCGTGGCATGCCATTATCGCCTTTGGGCAGCACACAAGATCAAACATTGTCGGGTGGAGCATGCCATAATAGCCCATGGATGGCAAACAGGGTCGAACGACATCTAGCGTGACATGCCATCACCGCCTTTGGACAGCACACACGGTCGAACGACGTCGGGCGTGGCATGCCATCTTGCCTTTGGGAAGCATACACGGGTAAAAGACGTCGGGCGTGGTATGACATCACCGCCTTTGGGCATCACACACGGTCAAACGTCGTCGGGCGTGACATGCCATCATCGCCTTTAGACAGCACACACGGTCGGACGAAGTCAGGCGTGGCATGCCATCAAAGCCCTTGAACGGCAAACAAGGTTGAATGACGTTAGGCGTGGCATGCCATCATCGCCTTTGGACTAGTTGACACAGTTGGACGGCGTCAGGCGTGGTATTCCATCATCGCCCTTGGACGGGAAACACGGTCGAACGACGTAGAGCGTGGCATGCCATTAACGCCTTAGAACAGCACACAAAGAAGGACGACGTCGGGCGTGGCATGCTATCATCTCCTTTGGGTAGCACAGACGGTTAGACGACTTCGGGCGTGGCATGCCATCACCTCCCTTGGACAGCACACATGGTCGGATGACGTCGGGCGTGGCTTGCCATCATCTTCTTTGGGAAGCACAAACGGTCGAACGACACCGATGTGGCATGCAAACATCACCTTTGGGCAGCACACACGGTCGAACAACGTCAGGCGTGGCATGCCAGCATCGCCTTTGGGAAGCACACACAGTCGAAAGACGTCGAGCGTGGCATGACATCACCTCCTTTGGACAGCGCACACGGTCGAACAACGTCGGGCGCGACAAGCCATCACCGCCTTTGGAAAGCACACACGATCGAACGACGTCGGGTGTGGCATGCGATCATCACCTTTGGGCAGCACAAACAGTCAGACTGGCAAACAAGGTTGAAAAACGTTAGGCGTGGCATACATTATCGCCTTTGGACTAGCTGACACAGTTGGCCGGCGTAAGGAGTGGCATACCATCATCGCCCTTGGACTGGAAACACGGTCGAACAACATAGAGCGTGGCATGCCATCACCGCCTTGGGACAGCACACACGATCAGACGACGTCAGGCGTGGCATGCTGTCATCGCGTTTGGGCAGCACAAACAGTAGGACGACATCGGGTGTGTCATGCAATCACCGCCCTTGGATAGCACACAAGGTCGGATGACGTCTGGCGTGGCATGCCATCGCCGCCCTTGGACTGCACCCACGGTAGGACGACGTGGGGCATGGCATGAGATCACCGCTCTAGGACTGCACCGTGGTTGGTCATTGCATGACATCACCGCCATAGGACAAAACACGATCGGAAGACGTTGGGCATGGCATGACATCACCGCCCTTGGGCAGCACACACGGTCGGACTACGTCAGGCGTGGCATGCCATCATCACCTTTGGGCAGCACAAACGATCAAACGACATCGGGCGGGGCATGCCATAATAGCCCATGGGCGGCAAACACGGTTGAACGACGTCAGGCGTGACATGCGATCACCGTCTTTGGACAGCACACACGGTCGAGCGACGTATGGCGTGGAATGCCATCTTGCCTTTGGAAAGCACACACGGTGGAAATACGTCGGGCGTGGTATGACATCACCGCCTTTGGGCATCACACACGGTCAAACGTCGTCGGGCATGACATGCCATCATCACCTTTGGACTAGCTGACACTGTCAGACGGCGTCGGGCGTGGCATGCCATCATCGCCCTTGGATGAGAAACACGGTCGAACGATGTAGATCGTGGCATGCCATCAACGCCTAAGGACAGCACACAAAGAAGGACGGCGTCGGGCGTGGCATGCTATCATCTCCTTTGGGTAGCAAAGACGGTCAGACGATGTCAGGCGTGGCATGCCATCACCGCCCTTGGACAGCACACACGGTAGGACTACGTCGGGCGTGGTATGAGATCACCACTCTATGACTGCACGCATGGTCAGACTACGGCGGGCGTGGCATAACATCACCACCTTTGGACAGCACACACAGTAGAACGACGCGTGGCATGACATGACATCATCGCCCTTGAACTGCACGCACGGTCAGACAACATCGGGTGTGGAATGAAATCATATCCCTTGGAGGGCAAACATGGTCGAACGACGTCAGGCGTGACCTGCCATAACCGCCTTTGGGCAGCACACACGATAGAATGACGGCCGGCGTGGCATGCCATCATATCCCTTGGACGGAAAACACGGTCGAACAACGTCAGGCGTGACATGCCATCACCGCCTTTGGACAGCAAACACGGACGAACATCGTCGGGCATGGCATGCTATAATCACCTTTGGGCAGCACACACTGTCGAACGACGTTGGGCGTGGCATGACATCACCGCCTTTGGACAGCACACACGGTCGAACGATGTCCAGCGTGACATGCCAACACCGCCTTTAGACAGCCCACACGGTCGAATGACGTCGAGCGTGGCATGACATTATTGCCTTTAGGCAGCACACACAGTCGAACAACGTCTGGCGTGGCATGCCATTATTGCCTTTTGGCAGCACAAACGGTCGAACGACGTCGTGCGTGGCATGACATCACCGCCCTAGGACTGTACGCACGATCGGACGACGTCGGGCATGGCATGACATCACTTCCCTAGGACAGCACAAACGGTCGAACGACGTCGAGCCTTGCATTACATCACCGCCCTTGGACGGCACGCACGGTCAAACGACGTCGGGAGTGGAATGACATCACCAGCCTTGGACGTCACACACGGTCGAACGTCGTTGGGTGTGGCATGCCATCATCGCCTTTGGGCAGCACACACGATCGAATGACGTCGAGCGTGGCATGACATCACCGCCTTTGGGCAGCACACACGGTCGAATGACGTCGTGTGTGGCATGCCATCATCACCTTTGGGCAACACACACTGTCGAACTACGTCGGGCGTGGCATGCCATCATCACCTTTGGGAAGCACAAACGGTCGAACCACGTCATGCGTGGCATGCCAACATCACCTTTGGGCAGCAAACATGGTCGAACGACGTCGGGCGTGGCATGCCAGCATCACCTTCGGACAACACACATGGTCGAAAGACATCGAGCGTGGCATGACATCACCTCCTTTGGACAATGCACACGGTCGAACGACGTTGGGCGCAACATGCCATCACCGCCTTTGGAAAGCTCACACGGTCGAATGACGTCGGGCATGGCATGCCATCATCACCTCTGGGCAGCACAAACAGTCGAACGACATCGGGTGTGGCATGCATCATCGCCCTTGTACGGCGAACACGGTCAAACGACGTCGGGTGTGGCATGCATCATCGCCTTTGGGCAGCATACACGGTCGAACGACGTCGGGCGTGGCATGCCATCATGGACCTTGGATAGCACACACGGTCGAACGACGTCGGGCGTGGCATGCCATCATATCCCTTGAACGACAAACAAGGTTGAACAACGTTGGGCGTGGCATACATTATTGCCTTTGGACTAGCTGAAACAGTTGGACGGCGTAAGGCGTGGCATAACATCATCACCCTTGAAAGGGAAACACGGTCGAACGACGTAGAGCGTGGCATGCCATCACTGCATCGGGACAGCACACACGGTCATACGACGTCGGGCGTGGCATGCCATCATCGCCTTTTGGCAGCACAAACGGTCATACGACGTCGACCGTGGCATGCCATCACCTCCCTTGGGCAGCACACACAGTCGAAAGACGTCGGGCGTGGCATGACATCACCACCTTTCGACAGCACACACGGTCGAACGACGTTAGGCGTGACATGCCCTCACCGCCTTTGCCCAGCACACACGATCAAACGACGCCGGGCATGGCATGCCATCATCACCTTTGGGCAGCACAAACGGTCGGACGGCATCGTGCGTGGCATGCCATTGTCGCCCTTGGACGTCAAACATGGTCGAACGACGTCGGGCGTGGAATGCCATCATCTCCTTTAGGCAGTACGCACGGTCGACATCGTCGAGCGTGGCATGCCATCATGGCCCTTGGACACCACACACAATCGAACGAAGTTGATCGTCACATGCCATCATAGCCCTTGAACGACAACCAAGGTTGAATGACGTCGGGCGTGGCATGCCATCATCGCCTTTGGACTAGCTGACACCATCGGACCACGTCGTGCGTGGCATGCCATCATCGCCCTTGGACGAGAAACACGGTAGAACGACGTTGGGCGTGGCATGCCATCACCGTCCTTGGACAGCACACATGGTCAGATGACGTCGGGCGTGGTATGCCATCACTGCCCTTGGACAGCACACACGGTAGGACGACGTCGGGCGTGGCATGAGATCACCACTCTTGGACTGAACGCATCGTAAGACTACGTCGGGAGTGGCATGACATCACCACCTTTGGACAGCACACACGGTCAAACGACGCGTGGCATGGCATGATATCACTGCCCTTGAACTGCACGCACAGTCAGACGACATTGGGCGTGGCATGACATCACCGCCTTTGGAAAGCTCACAAGGTCGGCAACTTTGGGCGTGGCATGACATCTCCGCTTTTGGACAGCACGCATGGTCGGACGATATCAGACATGGCATGACATCACCGCCCTTGGGCAGCACACACGGTCGGACTACGTCGGGCGTGGCATGACATAACCTCCTTTGAACAGCACACACGGTCGAACGACGTCGTGCGTGGCATGCCATCATCGCCTTTGGGAAGCACACACGGTCGAATGACGTCGGGCGTGGCATACCATCATAGCCCATAGATGGCAAACACGGTCGAACGACGCCGGGCGTGGAATGCCATCATAGCCTTAGGGCTGCACACCCGGTCGAACGACGTCGGGCGTGGCATGCTGTCATGGCCCTTGGACACCACACACGGTCGAACAAAGTCGGGCGTGGCAGGCCATCATATCCCTTGAACGGGAAACAAGGTTGAACGACGTGAGGCGTGGCATGCCATCATCGCCTTTGGACTAGCAGACACACTCAGACGGTGTCAGATGTGGCATGCCATCATTGCCCTTGGACGGGAAACATGGTCGAACGACGTAGAGCGTGGCATGCCATCAACGCCTTGGGACAGCACACACAGAAGAACGACGTCGGGCGTGGCATGACATCATCACCTTTGGGCAGCACACACGGTTGAACTACGTCGGGCGTGGCATGCCATCATCGCCTTTGGGCAGCACAAATGATCGAACGACATCGGGCGTGGCATGCCATCATCACCTTTGGGTAGCACACACGGTCGAACGACGTCAGGCGTGGCATGCCATAATCGCCTTAAGGCAGCACTCACAGTCGAAAGACGTCGGGCGTGGCATGACATCACCGCCTTAAGACAGCACACACGGTCGAACGACGCCGGGCGTGACATGAAATCACCGCCATACGACAGCACACGATAGGACGACGTCGGGCATGGCATGACATTACCGCCCTTGGGTAGCACACACGGTCAGACTACGTCAGGCGTGGCATGACATCACCACCTTTGTACAGCACACACGGTCGAACGACGTCGTGCGTGGCATGCCATCATCGACATTGGGCAGCACACACGATCGAATGACGTTGGGCGTGGCATACCATCATAGCCCGTAGATGGCAAACACGGTCGAATGACGTCGGGCGTGGAATGCCATCATCGCCTTTGGGCAGCACCCCCAGTCGAACGACATCGGGCGTGGCATACCGTCATGGCCCTTTTACACCACACACGGTCTAACGAAGTTGGCATGCCATCATAGCCCTTGAACGACAAACAAGGTTGAACGACGTGAGGCGTGGCATGCCATCATCGCCTTTGGACAAGCTGACACACTCAGACGGGTGTGGCATGCCATCATTGCCCTTGGATAGGAAACATGGTCGAACGACGTAGAGCGTGGCATGCCATCAACGCCTTGGGACAGCACACACGGAAGAATGACGTCGGGCGTGGCATGACATCATCACCTTTAGGCAGCACACACGGTTGAACTACGTCGGGCGTGGCATGCCATCATCGCCTTTGGGCAGCACAAACGGTCGAACGACGTCGGGTGTGGCATGCCATCATCACCTTTGGGCAGCACAGACGGTCGAACGACGTCGGGCGTGGCATGCCATAATCGCCTTCAGGCCGCACACACAGTTGAAAGACGTTGGGCGTGGCATGACATCATTGCCTTTGGACAGCACACACGGTTGAACAACGTCGGGCGTGACATGCAATCACCCCATAGGACAGCAAACGATCGGAAAATGTCGCGCATGCCATGATGTCACCGCCCTTGGGCAGCACACATGGTCAGACTACGTCAGGCGTCGTATGACATCACCGCCTTTGTACAGCACACACGATCGAACGACGTCGGGCGTGGCATGCCATCATCGCCTTTGGGCAGCACACACGATCGAATGATGTCTGGTGGGGCATGCCATAATAGCCCATGGACGGCAAACACGCTCGAACGACGTCCGGCGTGACATGCCATCACCGCCTTTGGACAACACACACGGTTGAACGACATCGGCGTGGCATGCTATCTTGCCTTTGAAGAGCACACACGATCGAAAGACGTCGGGCGTTGTATGACATCGCCGCCTTTGGGCAGCACACATGGTCAAACGATGTCGGGCGTGACATGCCATCACCGCCTTTAGACAGCACACAAGGAAGGACGACATCGGGCGTGGCATGCTATCATCTCTTTTGGGCAGAATAGACGGTTGGACGACGTTTGGCGTGGCATGCCATCAACACCCTTGGACAGCACACATGGTCGGATGACGTCGGGCGTGGCATGCCATCACCGCCCTTGGACAGCATACAAGGTAGGACGACGTCGGGCATGGCATGACATCGCCGCTCTTGGACAGCACGCATGGTCGGACGGCGTCGGGCAAGGCATGACATCATCGCCCTTTGGCAGAACACACGGTCATACTACGTCGGGCGTGGAATGACATCATCGCCTTTGGACAGCACACACGGTCGAACGACGTCGTGCGTGGCATGCAATAATGATCTTTGGGCAGCACACACGATCGAATGACGTCGGGCGTGGCATACAATCATAGCCCATGGATGGCAAACACTGTCGAACGACATCGGGCGTGGAATGCCATCATCGCCTTTGGGCAGCACAAATGGTCTAACGACGTCGGGCGTGGCATGACATCACCGCCCTAGGACTGCACGCACTATCGGACGACATTGGGCGTGGCATGACATTACCGCCCATAAACAGCACACATGGTCGATCAACATCGGGCGTGGAATGCCATCACCGCCCTTGGACGACACGTATGGTCGAACGACGTCGGGCGTGGCATGACATCACCACCCTTCGACAGCACAGATAATTGGCAACGTCAGGCATGGCATGACATCACCGCCCTTGGGCAGCACACACAGTCGAACTACGTCAGGCGTGGCATGACATCACCGCCTTTGTACAGCTAACACGGTCGAACGACATTGGGCGTGGCATGCCATTATCGCCTTAGGGCAGCACACACGATCAAACAATGTCGGGCGAGGCTTGCCATAATAGCCCATGGACGGTAAACATGGTTGAACGACGTTGGGCGTGACATACATTATCGCCTTTGGACTAGCTGACATAGTTGGCCGGCGTAAGGCGTGGCATGCCATCATCGCCCTTGGAGGGGAAACACGGTCGAACAACGTAGAGCGTGGCATGCCATCACCGCCTTGGGACAGCACACACGATAAGACGACGTCGGGCGTGGCATGCTATCATTGCGTTTGGGCAGCACAAACAGTTGGACGACATCGGGTGTGGCATGCAACACCGCCCTTGGATAGCACACAAGGTTGGATGACGTCTGGCGTGGCATGCCATCGCCGCCCTTGGACAGCACCCATGGTAGGATGACGCAGGACATGGCATGAGATCACCGCTCTAGGACTGCACCGTGGTCGGTCATGGCATGACATCACTGCCATAGGACAAAACACGATCGGACGACGTCGGGCATAGCATGACATCACCGCCCTTGGGCAGCACACACGGTCGGACTACGTCAGGCGTGGCATGACATCACCGCCTTTGTACAACACACACGGTCGAACGACGTCAGGCGTGGCATGCCATCATCACCTTTGGGTAGCACAGACGATCGAACGACGTTGGGCGGGGCATGCCATAATAGCCCATGGACGGCAAACACGGTTGAACGATGTCAGGCGTGACATGACATCACCGTCTTTGGACAGCACACACAGTCGAACGGCGTCGGGCGTGGCATGCCATTTTGCCTTTGGAAAGCACACACGGTCGAAATACGTCGGGCGTGGTATGACATCACCGCCTTTGGGCATCACACACAGTCAAACGTCGTCGGGCATGACATGCCATCATCGCCTTTGGACTAGTTGACACAGTCAGACGGCATCGGGCATGGCATGCCATCATCGCCCTTGGATAGGAAACACGGTCGAACAATGTAGATCGTGGCATGCCATCAACGCCTAAGGATAGCACAAAAAGAAGGACGACATCGGGCATGGCATGCTATCATCTCCTTTGGGCAGCACAGACGGTCAGACGATGTCAGGCGTGGCATGCCATCACCGCCCTTGGACAGCACACACGGTAGGACGACGTCGGGCGTGGTATGAGATCACCACTCTTGGACTGCACGCATGGTCAGACTACGGCGGGCGTGGCATGACATCACCACCTTTGGACAGCACACACAGTAGAACGATGCGTGGCATGGCATGACATCATCGCCCTTGAACTGCACGCACGGTCAGACGACATCGGGCGTGGCATGAAATCATATCCCTTGGAGGGCAAACACGGTCGAACGACGTCAGGCGTGACATGCCATCACCGCCTTTGGGCAGCACACACGATCGAATGACGTTCGGCGTGGCATGCAATCATATCCCTTGGACAGAAAACACGGTCGAACGACGTCAAGCGTGACATGCCATGACCGCCTTTGGACAGCACACACAGTCGAACGTCGTCAGGCATGTCATGCTATCATCGCCTTTGGGCAGCACACACGGTCGAACGACGTTGGGCGTGGCATGACATCACCGCCTTTGGACAGCACACACGGTCGAACGACGTCCGACGTGACATGCCAACACCGCCTTTGGACATCCCACACGGTCGAACGACGTCGAGCGTGGCATTCTATTATCGCCTTTGGGCAGCACACACAGTCGAACGACGTCAGGCGTGGCACGCCATTATTGCCTTTAGGCAGCACAAACGGTCGAACGACGTCGGGCGTGGCATGAAATCACCGCCCTAGGACTGTATGCACGATCGGACGACGTCGGGCATGGCATGACATCACTGCCCTAGGACAGCACACACGGTCGAACGACATCGAGCCTGACATGACATCACCGCCCTTGGATGGCACGCACGGTCAAACGACGTCGGGAGTGGAATGACATCACCAGCCTTGGACGTCACACACAGTCGAACGTCATTGGGTGTGGCATGCCATCATCGCCTTTGAGCAGCACACACGATCGAATGACATCGGGCGTGGCATGACATCACCGCCTCTGGGCAGCACACACGGTCAAACGACGTCGGGCGTGACATGCCATCACCGCCTTAGGGCAGCACACACGGTTGAACTACGTCGGGCGTGGCATGCCATCATCGCCTTTGGGCAGCACAAACGGTCGAACGACGTCGGGTGTGGCATGCCATCATCACCTTTGGGCAGCACAGACGGTCGAACGACGTCGGGCGTGGCATGCCATAATCGCCTTAAGGCCGCACACACAGTCGAAAGACGTCGGGCGTGGCATGACATCACCGCCTTTGGACAGCACACACGGTAGAACGACTTCAGGCGTGACATGTAATCACCGCCATAGGATAGCACACGATCGGACAATGTCGGGCATGGCATGACGTCACCGCCCTTGGGCAGCACACACGGTCAGACTACATCAGGCAACGCATGACATCACTGCCTTTGTACAGCACACACGGTCGGACGTCGGGCATGGCATGCCATTATCGCCTTTGGACACCACACACAGTCAAACGACGTCGAGTGTGGCATTCCATTATCGCCTTTGGGCAGCACACACGGTCGAACTACGTCAGGTGTGGCATGCCATCATCGCCTTTGGGAAGCACAAACAGATGAACGATGTCGGGCGTGGCATGCAAACATCACCTTTGGGCAGCACACATGGTCAAACGACGTCGGGCGTGGCATGCCAGCATCGCCTTTGGGCAGCACATGGTTGAAAGAAGTCGGGCTTGGCATGACATCACCTTCTTTGGACAGCGCACACGGTCGATGACGTCGGGCGTTGCATGCCATCATCACCTTTGGGCAGCACAAACGGTCGAACGACGTCGGGCGTGGCATGCCATCTTGCCTTTGAAAAGCACACACGATCGAACGACGTCAGGCGTGGCATGACATCACCACCCTTGGAAAGCACGCACGCTCAAACGACGTCAGGCGTGGTATGACATCACCGCCATAGGCCAGCACACGATCGGACGACGGCGGGTGTGGCATAACATCACCGCCCTTGGGCAACACACACGGTTGGACTACGTCAGGCGTGGCATGACATCACCGCCTTTGTACAGCACACACGGTCAAACGACGTCGGGTGTGGCATGCCATCATCGCCTTTGGGCAGCACACACGATCGAACGACGTTTGGAGGGGCATGCCATAATAGCCCATGGACGGCAAACACAGTCGAATGACGTCAAGCGTGACATGCCATCACCGCGTTTGGACAACACACACGGTCGAACGACGTTGGGCGTGGCATGCCATCTTGCCTTTGGGAAGCACACACGGTCAAAAGACGTCGGGCGTGGTATGACATCACCGCCTTTGAGCAGCACACACGGTCAAACGACGTCGGGCGTGACATGCCATCACCGCCTTTAGACAGCACACACGCTCGAACGAAGTCGGGCGTGGCATGCCATCATAGCCCTTGAAAGGCAAACAAGGTTGAATGACTTCAGGCATGGCATGCCATCATCGCCTTTGGACTAGCTGACACAGTCGGACGGCGTCGGGCATGACATGCCATCATCGCCCTTGGACGGGAAACACGGTCGAACGATGTAGAGCGTGGCATGCCATCACCGCCTTGGGACAGCACACACGGTCAGACGACGTCAGGCGTGGCATGTTATCATCGCCTTTGGGCAGCACAAACAGTCCGACGACATCGAGTGTGGCATGCAATCACCGCCCTAGGTTAGCACACAAGGTCGGATGACGTCTAGCGTGGCATGCCATCGCCGCCCTTGGACTGCACCCACGGTAGGACGACGTGGGGCTTGGCATGAGATCAGCGCCATAGGACAGAACACGATAGAACGACGTCGGGCATGGCATGACATCACCGCACTTGGGCAGCACACACGGTCGGACTACGTCAGGCGTGGCATGATATCACCGGCTTTGTACAGCACACACGGTCGAACGATGTCAGGCATGGCATGCCATCATCGCCTTTGGGCAGTACAAACGATAGAACAACGTCGGGTGGGGCATGCCATAATAGCCCATGGACGGCAAACACGGTTGAACGACGTCAGATGTGATATGCCATCACCGTCTTTGGACAGCACACACGGTCGAACGACGTCGGGCGTGGCATGCCATTTTGCCTTTGGGAAGCACAAACGGTCGAAATACGTGGGGCGTGGTATGACATCACCGCCTTTGGGCATCACACACGGTCAAACGTTGTCGGGCATGACATGCCATCATCACCTTTGGACTAGCTGACACAGTCGGACGGCGTCGGGCGTGGCATGCCATCATCTCCCTTGCAAGGGAAACACGGTCGAACGTTGTAGATCGTGGCATGCCATCAACGCCTAAGGACAGCACACAAGGAAGGACGACGTCGGGCGTGGCATGCTATCATCTCCTTTGGGCAGCACAGACGGTCAGACGACGTCGGGCGTGGCATGCCATCACCACCCATGGACAACACACATGGTCGGATGACGTCGAGCGTGGCATTCCATAACCGCCCTTGGACAGCACACACGGTAGGACGACGTCGGGCGTGGTATGAGATCACCGCTCTTGGCCTACATGCATGGTCAGACTATAGCGGGCGTGGCATGACATCACCACATTTGGACAGCACACACAGTAGAACGATGCGTGGCATGGAATGACATCATCGCCCTTGAACTACACGCACGGTCAGACGACATCAGGCGTGGCATGATATCATATCCCTTGGAGGGCAAACACGGTCAAATGACGTCAGGTGTGACATGCCATCACCGCCTTTGGGCAGCACACACGATCGAACGATGTCGAGTGTGGCATTCCATTATCGCAATTGGGCAGCACACACGGTCGAACGACGTCTGGCGTGGCATGCCATTATTGCCTTTGGGCAGCACAAACGGTCGAACGACGTTAGGCGTGGCATGACATCACCTCCTTAGGACTGCACGCACGGTCGGACGACGTCGAGCGTGGCATGACATCACCGCCCTTCTACAGCACACACAGTCGAACGACGTCGGGCCTGGCATGACATCACTGCCCTTGGACGGCACGCACGGTCGAACGACGTTGGGTGTGGCATGACATCACCACCCTTGGACATCACACACGGTTGAACGTCTTAGGGCGTGGCATGCCATCATCACCTTTGGGCAGCACACATGATCGAATGACGTCGGGCGTGGCATGACATCATCGCATTTGGGCAGCACACACGGTCAAACAACGTCGGGCGTGACATGCCATCACCGCCTTTGGGCAGCACACCCGGTCGAACAACGTCGGGCGTGGCATGCCATCATATATCTTGAACGGCAAACAAGGTTGAACGACGTGAGGCGTGGCATGCCATCATCGCCTTTTGACTAGCTGACAAACTCAGACAACGTCGGGTGTGGCATGCCAGAATTGCCCTTGGACGGGAAACATGGTCGAACGACGTAGAGCGTTGCATGCCATCAAGGCCTTGGGACAGCACACACGGAAGAACGACGTCGGGCGTGGCATGACATCATTACCTTTGGGCAGCACACACGGTTGAACTACGTCGGGCGTGGATGCCATCATCGCCTTTGGGCATCACAAACGGTCAAACGACGTCGGGCGTCGCATGCCATCATCACCTTTGGGCAGCACACACGGTCGAACGACGTCGGGCGTGGCATGCCATAATCGCCTTAAGGCAGCACACACAGTCGAAACACGCCGGGCGTGGCATGACATCACCGCCTTTGGACAGCACATACGGTCGAACAACGCGGGCGTGACATGCAATTACCGCCATAGGACAGCACACGATCGGACGACGTCGCGCATAGCATGACATCACCGCCCTTGGGCAGCACACATAGTGGAAAGACGTCAAGCGTGGCATGACATCACCGCCTTTGGACAACACACACAGTCGAACGACGTCAGGCGTGACATGCCATCACCGCCTTTGGACAGAACACATGATCGAACGACGCTGGGCAAGGCATGCCATCATCACCTTTGGGTAGCATAAACGGTCGGATGGCGTCGGGCGTGGCATGCCATTGTCGCCCTTGGACGGCAAACACGGTCGAACGATGTCAGGTGTGGAATGCCATCATCTCCTTTGGGAAGTACGCACGGTCGACATCGTCGGGTGTGGCATGTCATCATGGCCCTTGGACACCACACACAATCGAATGAAGTCGGTCGTCGCATGCCATCATAGCCCTTGAACGGCAACCAAGGTTGAATGACGTCGGGAGTGGCATGCCATCATCGCCTTAGGACTAGCTGACACCAGCGGACTGCGTCGGGCGTGGCATGCAATCATCGCCCTTGGACGGGAAACACGGTAGAACGACGTAGAGCGTGGAATGCCATCAACGCATTGGGACAGCACAAACGAAAGGACGACGTCGGGCGTGGCATGCCATCACCGCCCATGGACAGCACACATGGTCGGATGACGTCTGGCGTGGCATGCCATCACTGCCCTTGGACAGTACACACGGTAGGACGACGTCGGGCGTGGCATGAGATCACCGCTCTTGGACTACACGCATGGTCAGACTACGTCGGGCGTGGCATGACATCACCACCTTTGGATAGCACACACGGTCGAACGACGCGTGGCATGGCATGACATCACCGCCCTTGAACTGCACGCACGGTCAGACGACATCGGGCGTGGCATGACATCACCGTCTTTGGACAGCACACACAGTCGACAACTTCGGGCGTGGCATGACATCTTCGCTCTTGCACAACACGCATGGTCAGACTACGTCGGGCGTGGCATGACATCACCACCCTTAGGCAGCACACACAGTTGGACTACGTCGGGCGTGGCATGACATCACCTCCTTTAGACAGCACACACAGTCGAACGTCGTCGTGCGTGGCATGCCATCATCGCCTTTGGGCAGCACACCAGTCGAATGACGTCGGGCGTGGCATACCATCATAGCCCATAGATGGCAAACATGGTCGAACGAAGTCGGGCGTGGAATGCCATCATCGCCTTTGGGTAGCACACCCGGTCGAACAACGTCGGGCGTGGCATGCCGTCATGTCCCTTGGAAACCACACACGGTCGAACGAAATCGGGCGTGGCATGCCATCATAGCCCTTGAACGGCAAACAAGGTTGAACGACGTGAGGCGTGGCATGCCATCATCGCCTTTGGACTAGCTAACACACTCAGACGGAGTCGGCTGTGGCATGCCATCATTGCCCTTGGATGGGAAACATGGTCGAACGACATAGAGCGCGGCATGCCATCAACGCCTTGGGACAGCACACACGTAAGAACGACATTGGGCGTGGCATGACATCATCACCTTTGGGCAGCAGACACGGTTGAACTACGTCGGGCGTGGCATGCCATCATCGCCTTTGGGTAGCACAAACGGTCGAACGACGTCGGGCGTGGCATGCCATCATCACCTTTGGGCAGCACACACGGTCGAACGACATCGGGCATGGCATGCCATAATCGCCTTAAGGCAGCACACACAGTCGAAAGACGTCGGGCGTGGCTTGACATCACCACCTTTTGACAGCACACACGGTCGAACGACGTCGGGCGTGACATGCAATCACCGCCATAGGAAGGCACACGATCGGACGACGTAGGGCATGGCATGACATCACCGCCTTTGGGCAGATCACACGGTCAGATTACGTTAGGCGTGGCATTACATCACAGCCTTTGTACAGCACACACGGTCGAACGACGTCAGGTGTGGCATGCCATCATCTCCTTTGGACACCACAAACGGTTAAACAACGTCGAGCGTGGCATTCCATTATCGCCTTTGGGCAGCACACACGGTCAAACAACGTCGGGCGTGGCATGCCATCATCGCCTTTGGGAAGCACAAATAGATGAACGACATCGGGCGTGGCATGCCATCTTGCCTTTGGGAAGCACACACGGTCGAAAAACGTCGAGTGTGGTATGACATCACCGCCTCTGGGGAGCACACAAGGTCAAACGATGTCAGGCGTGACATGCCATCACTGCCTTTTCACAACACACACGGTCGAATGAAGTCGGGCGTGGCATGCCATCGTAGCCCTTGAACGGCAAACAAGGTTGAATGACGTCAGGCGTGGCATGCCATCATCGCCTTTGGACTAGCTGACACAGTTGGACGGCGTCGGGCGTGACATGCCATCATCGCCCTTGAAGGGGAAACACGGTCGAACGACGTAGAGTGTGCCATGCCATCAATGCCTAAGGACAGCACACAAGGAAGGACGACGTTGGGCGTGGCATGCTATTATCTCCTTTGGGCAGCACTGACGGTCGGACGACGTCTGGTGTAGCATACCATCACCGCCCTCGGACAGCACACATGGTCGGATGACGTCAGGCGTGGCATGCCATCACTGCCCTTGGACAGCACACACGGTAGGACGACTTCAGGCGTAGTATGAGATCACCGCTCTTGGATTGCACGCATGGTCGGACTACGTCAGGCGTGGCATGACATTACCACCTTTGGACGGCACACACGGTAGAACGACGCGTGGTATGGCATGACATCATCGCCCTTGGACTGCACGCACGGTCAGATGACATCAAGTGTGGCATGACATCACCGCCTTTGGACAGCACACAAAGTCGGCAACGTCGGCATCGCCGCTATTGGACAGGACGCATGGTCGGACGACATCGGGCATGGCATGACATCACCGCCCTTGGGCAGCACACACGGTCGGACTACGTCGAGTATGGCATGACATCACCACCTTTGGACAACACACACGGTCGAACGATGTCAGGAGTGGCATGCCATCATCGCCTTTGGGCAGCACACATGGTCGAATGACGTCGGCATGGAATGCCATCATAGCCCATGGACGGAAAACACGGTCAAACGACGTCGGTCATAAAAAGCCATCACCACCTTTGGGCCGCACACACAATCGAACAACGTCTGTCGTGGCATGCCATTATATCCTTAAGGTAGCATAAATGGTCAAACGATGTCAAGTGTGGCATGACCTGTACACACGTTCGGACGACGTCGGGCGTGGCATGACATCACTGCTCTAGGACAGCACACACGGTCGAACGACGTTGAGCCTGGCATGACATCACCGCCCTTGGACGGCACGCACGGTCGAACGACGTCGGGAGTGGCATGACATCACCACCCTTAGACGTCATACACGGTTGAACGTTGTTGAGCGTGGCATGCCACCATCGCCATTGGATAGCACACACGATCGAATGACATCGGGCGTGGCATGACATCACCGCCTTTGGGCAGCACACACGGTCAAACGACGTTGGGCGTGACATGCCATCACCGCCTTTGGACAGCACACAAGGTCGAATGGCGTCGGGCGTGGCATGCCATCATCACCTTTGGGCAGCACACACGGTCGAACTACGTCGCACGTGGCATGCCATCATCGCCTTTGGGAAGCACAAACGGTCGAACCACGTCGGGCGTGGCTTGCCAACATCACCTTTGGGCAGCATACACGGTCGAACGACGTCGGGCGTGGCATGCCAGCATCGCCTTTGGGCAACACACACGGTCGAAAGACGTCGAGCGCGACATGCCATCACCGCCTTTGGAAAGCACACACGGTCGAACGAAGTCGGGCGTGGCATGCCATCATCACCTTTGGGCAACACACACGGTTGAACTACGTCGGGCGTGGCATGCCATCATCACCTATGGGCAGCACAAACGATCGAACGACATCGGGCGCGAAATGCCATCACCGCCTTTAGAAAGCACACACGGTCGAACGACATCAGGCGTGGCATGCCATCATCACCTTTGGGAAGCACACACAGTTGAACTATGTCGGGCGTGGCATGCCATCATCGCCTTTGGGCAGCACAAACGGTTGAACGACGTCGAGCGTGGCATGCCATCATCACCTTTGGGCAGAACACACGGTTGAACTACGTCGGGCGTGGCATGCCATAATCGCCTTAAGGCAGCACAAACGGTTGAACGACGTCAGGCGTGACATGCAATAACCGCCATAGGACAGCACACGATCGGACGACGTCGGGCAAGGCATGACATCACCGCCCTTGGACAGCACACACGGTCAGACTATGTCAAGCGGGGCATGACATCACCTTTGTACAGCACACACGGCCGAACGACGTCGTACGTGGCATGCCATCATCTCCTTTGGGCAGCACACACGGTCGAATGATGTCGGGCGTGGCATACCATCATAGCCCATAGATGGCAAACACGGTCGAACGACGTCGGGCGTGGAATGCCATCATCGCCTTTAGGCAGCACACACGGTCGAATGATGTCGGGCGTGGCATGCCGTCATGGCCCTTGGACACCACACATGGTCGAACGAAGTCGGGCGTGGCATGCCATCATTTCCCTTGAACGACAAACAAGGTTGAACGACGTGAGGCGTGGCACGCCATCATCGCTTTTTGACTAGCTGACACACTCAGACGGCGTCGGGTGTTGCATGCCATCATTGCCCTTGGACGGGAAACATGGTCGAACGATGTAGAGCGTGGCATGCCATCAACGCCTTTGGACAATACACACGGAAGAACGACGTCGGGCGTAACATGACATCATCACCTTTGGGCAGCACACACAGTCGAACGACGTCGGGCGTGGCATGCCAACATCACCTTTGGGCAGCACACACGGTCGAACGACGTCGGGCGTGGCATGCCAAAATCTCCTTAAGGCAGCACACACAGTCGAAAGATGTCGGGCGTGGCATGACATCACCACCTTTATACATCATACACGGTCGAAAGACATCATGCGTGGCATGCCATCATCGCCTTTGGGCAGCACACACGGTCGAATGACGTCGGGCATAACATGACATCATCACCTTTGGGCAGCACACACAGTCGAATGACGTCGGGCGTAACATGACATCATCACCTTTGGGCAGCACACACAGTCGAACGACGTCGGGCGTGGCATGCCATCATCGCCTTTGGGCAGCACAAACGGTCGAACGACGTCGGGCGTGGCATGCCATCATCACCTTTGGGCAGCACACACGGTCGAAAGACATCATGCATGGCATGCCATAATCTCCTTAAGGCAGCACACACAGTCGAAAGATGTCGGGCGTGGCATGACATCACCACCTTTATACAGCATACACGGTCGAAAGACATCATGCGTGGCATGCCATCATCGCCTTTGGGCAGCACACACGGTCGAATGACGTCGGCATGGCATGCCATCATAGCCCATGGACGGCAAAAACGATCGAATGACGTCGGGCGTAAAATGCCATCATCGCCTTTGGGCAGCACACACGATCAAACGACGTCGGGCGTGGCATGCTGTCATGGCCCTTAGACACCACACATATTCGAACGAAGTCGGGCGTGGCGTGCCATCATAGCCCTTGAATAGCAAACAAGGTTGTACGACGTCAGGCGTGGCATGCCATCATCGCCTTTGGACTAGCGGACACAGTCGGACGGCATCAGGCGTGGCATGCCATCATTGCCCTTGGACGGGAAACACGGTCAAACAACGTAGAGCGTGACATGCCTTCAACGCCTTGGGACAGCACACACGAAAGAAAGACATCGGGCGTGGCATTCTGTCATCGCCTTTGGGCAGCACAAACGGTCGGACGACGTCGGGCGTGGCATGCCATCACCGCCCTAGGACATCACACACGGTCAGATGACGTCGGGCGTGGCATGACCTCACCGCCCTTGGGAAGCACACACAACCTTTGGATAACACACACGGTAGGTCGACGTCGGGCGTGGCATGACCTCACCGCCCTTGGGCAGCACAAACAGTCGGACTACGTCGGGCGTGGCATGACATCACAACCTTTGGATAGCACACACGCTCTAACGATGTCGGGCGTGACATGCCATCATCGCCTTTGGGCAGCACACACGATCGAATGATGTCGGGCGTGGCATGCCATCATATCCCTTGGACGACAAACACGGTCGAACGACGTTAGGCGTGACATGCCATCACCGTCTTTGGACAGCACACACGATCGAACGTCGGCGGGTGTGGCATGCCATCATCGCCTTTGGGCATCTCACACGGTCGAACGACGTTGGGCGTGGCATGACATCACCACCTTTGGACAGAACACACGGTTGAACGACGTCGAGCGTGACATGCCAACACCGCATTTGGACAGCACACACGGTCGATCGACGTCGAGCGTGGCATTCCATTATCGCCTTTGGGCAGCACACACGGTCGAACGACGTCTGGCGTGGCATGCCATTATTGCCTTTGAGCAGCACAAACGGTTGAACGATGTCAGGCGTGGCATGACATCACCGCCCTAGGACTCCACACACGGTCGGACGACGTCAGGCATGGCATGACATCACTGGCGTTGGACGGCACGCACGGTCGAACGACGTTGGGCGTGGCATGACATCACCAACCTTGGACGTCACACACGGTTGAACGTCGTTGGGCGTGGCATGCCATCATCACCTTTGGGCAGCACACACGATCGAATGACGTCGGGCGTAGCATGACATCACCGCATTTGGGTAGCACACACGGTCAAACAAAGACGGACGTGACATGCCATTACCGCCTTTGGACAACACACACGGTCAAATGACGTCGGGCGTGGCATGCCATCATCCCCTTTGAGCAGCACACACGGTCGAACTACGTCGGCGTGGCTTGCCATTATCTCCTTTGGAAAGCACAAACGGTAGAACGATGTCGGGCATGGCATGCCAACATCACCTTTGGGCAGCACACACCGTCGAACGACATCGGGCGTGGCATGCCAGCATCGCCTTTGGACAGCACATACGGTCAAAAGATGTCGAGCGTGGCATGACATCACCTCCTTTGGACAACGCATACGGTCGAACAACGTAGAGTGTGGCATGCCATCACCGCCTTGCGACATCACACACGGTCAGATGTCGTCGGGTGTGGCATGCTATCATCGCCTTTGGGCAGCACAAACAGTCAGACGACATAGGGTGTAGCATGCCATCACCGCCGTTGGATAGCACACAAGGTCGGATGACGTCTGGCGTGGCATGCCATCGCCGCCCTTGGACTGCACCCACGGTAGGACGACGTGGGGCATGGCATGAGATCACCGCTCTTGGACTGCACGTATGGTCGGGCATGACATGACATCACCGCCATAGGACAGCACACGATCGGATGATGTCGGGCATGGTATGACATCACCGCCCTTGGGCAGCACACACCGTCGGACTACGTTTGGCGTGGCATGCCATCACCGCCTTTGGACAGCACACACGGTCGAACAACGTTGGGCATGGCATGCCATCTTGCCTTTGGGAAGCACACACGGTCGAAAGACGTCGGGTATGGTATGACATTACCGCCTTTGGGCATCACACACGGTCAAACGTCGTCGGGCGTGACATGCCATCATCGCCTTTAGACAGCACACACGGTCGAACGAAGTCAGGCGTGGCATGCCATCATAGCCCTTGAACGGCAAACAAGGTTGAATGACGTTAGGCGTGGCATGCCATCATTGCCTTTGGACTAGTTGACACAGTCAGACGGCGTCGGGCGTGGCATGCCATCATCGCCCTTGGACGGGAAACACGGTCGAACGACGTAGAGCGTGTCATGCCTTCAACGCCTAAGGATAGCACACAAACAAGTACGACGTCGGGCGTGGCATGCTATTATCTCCTTTGGGCAGCACAGACGGTCAAACGACGTCGGGCGTGGCATTCCATCACCTCCCTTGGACAGCACACATAGTCGGATGACGTCGGGCATCGCATGCCATCATCTTCTTTGGGAAGCACAAACGGTCGAACGATGCCGACGTGGCATGCAAAAATCACCTTTGGGCAACACACACAGTCGAACGATATTGAGCATGGCATGACATCACCTCCTTTGGACAGCGCACACGGTCGAACAACGTCGGGCGCGACATGCCATCACCGCCTTTGGAAAGCACACACGGCCGATCGACGTCGAGTGTGGTATGCAATCATCACCTTTGGGCAGCACAAACAGTCGGACTGGCAAACAAGGTTGAACGATGTCGGGCGTGGCATACATTATCGCCTTTGGACTAGCTGACATAGTTGGCCGGCGTAAGGCGTGGCATGCCATCATCGCCCTTGGACGGGAAACATGGTCGAACGATGTAGAGCGTGGCATGCCATCACCGCCTTGGGACAGCACACACGGTCAGACGACGCCGGACGTGGCATGCTATCATCGCCTTTAGGCAGAACAAACAGTCGGACGACATCGGGTGTGGCATGCAATCACCGCCCTTGGATAGCACAAAAGGTCGGATGACGTCTGGCGTGGCATGCCATCGCCGCCCTTGGACTTCACCTACGGTAGGACGACGTGGGGCATGGCATGAGATCCCCGCTCTAGGACTGCACCGTGGTCGGTCATGGCATGACATCACTGCCATAGGACAGAACATGATCGGGCGGCGTCGGGCATGGCATGACATCACTGCCCTCGGGCAGCACACACGGTCGGACTACGTGAGGCGTGGCATGACATCACCGCCTTTATACAGCACACACAGTCGAACGACGTCATGCATGGCATGCCATCATCGCCTTTGGGCAGCAGAGATGATCAAACGACGTCGGGCGGGGCATGCAATAATAGCCCACGGACGGCACACACGGTCGAATGATGTCGGGTGTGGCATACCATCTTGCCTTTGAGAAGCACACACGGTCGAAATACGTCGGGCGTGGTATGACATCACCTCCTTTGGGCATCACACACGATCAAACGTCGTCGGGCATGACATGCCATCATCGCCTTTGGACTAACTGACAAAGTCGGACGGCGTCGGGCGTGGCATGCCATCATCGCCCTTGGAAGGGAAACACGGTCGAACGATGTAGATCGTGGCATGCCATCAACGCCTAAGGACAACATACAAGGAAGGACGACGTCGGGCGTGGCATACTATCATCTCCTTTGGGAAGCATAGACGTTCAGACAACATCGGGCGTGGCATGCCATCACCGCCCTTGGACAGCACACATGGTCGGATGACGTCGAGCGTGGCATGCCGTAACCGCCCTTGGACAGCACACACGGTAGGACGACGTCGGGCTTGGTATGAGATCACCGCTCTTAAACTGCACGCATGGTCAGACTACGGCGGGCGTTGTATGACATCACCACCTTTGGACAGCACACACAGTAGAACGACGCGTCGCATGGCATGACATCATCGCCCTTGAACTGCATGCACGCTCAGACGACATCGGGCGTGACATGATATCATATCCCTTGGAGGGCAAACACGGTCGAACGATGTCAGGCATGACACGCCATCACCGCCTTTGGGCAGCACACACGATCGAATGACGTCGGGCATGGCATGCCATCATATCCCTTGGACGGCAAACATGGTCAAACAACGTCAGGCGTGACATGCCATCACCGCCTTTGGGCAGCACACACGGTCAAACGACGTTGGGCGTGGCATGACATCACCGCCTATGGACAACACACACGGTCAAACGACGTCGGGCGTGACATGCCAACACCGCCTTTAGACATCCCATACGGTCGAACAACGTCGAGCGTGGCATTCCATTATCGCCTTTGGGCAGCACACACGGTCGAACGACGTCTGGCGTGACATGACATTATTGCCTTTAGGCAGCACAAACGGTCGAATGATGTCGGGCGTGGCATGACATCACCGCCCTAGGACTGTACGCACGATCGAACGACGTCGGGCATGGCATGACATCACTGCCCTAGGACAACACACACGGTCGAACGACGTCGAGCCTCGCATGACATCACCACCCTTGTATGGCACGCACGGTCGAACGATGTCGGGAGTGGCATGACATCACTGCCCTAGGAAAGCACACATGGTCGGACAACATCGGGCATGGCATGACATCACCGCCCTTGGGCAGCACACACGGTCGGACTACGTCGAGTATGGCATGACATCACCACCTTTGGACAGCACACACGGTCAAACGATGTCAGGAGTGGCATGCCATCATCGCCTTTGGGCAGCACACACTGTCGAATGACGACGGCTTGGCATGCCATCATAGCCCATGGACGGAAAACACGGTCGAACGACGTCGGTCGTAAAATGCCATCATCACCTTTGGGCAGCACACACGATCGAACGACGTCGGGCGTGGCATGCCGTCATGGCCCTTAAACACCACATACAGTCGAACGAAGTCGGGCGTGGCGTGCCATCATAGCCCTTGAACGACAAACAAGGTTGAACGACGTCAGGCGTGGCATGCCATCATCGCCTTTGGACTAGCTGACACAGTCGGACGGCATCAGGCGTGGCTTGCCATCATCGCCCTTGGACGGGAAACACGGTCGAACGACGTAGAGCATGACATACCATCAATGCCTTGGGACAACACACTCGGAAGAATGACATCGGGCGTGGCATTCTATCATCGCCTTTGGGCAGCACAAACGGTCGGACGATGTCGGGCATGGCATGCCATCACCGCCCTTGGACATCACACACGGTCGGACTACGTCGGGCGTGGCATGACATCACCACCTTTGGATAACACACACGGTCTAACGACGTCGGGTGTGGCATGCCATCATCGCCTTTGGGCAGCAGACACGATCGAATGACGTCGGGCATGGCTTTGCATCATATCCCTTACATGTCAAACATGGTCGAACGATGTCAGGCGTGACATGCCATCACCGCCTTTGGACAGCGCACACAATCGAACGTCGTCGGGTGTGGCATGCCATCATCGCCTTTGGGCAGCTCACACGGTCAAACGACGTTGGGCATAGCATGACATCACCGCTTTTGGACAGAACACACGGTCGAACGACGTCGAGCGTGACATGCCAACACTGCCTTTGGACAGCACACACGGTCGAATGACGTCGAGCGTGGCATTCCATTTTCGCCTTTGGGCAGCACACACGGTAGAACGATGTCTGGCGTCGCATGCCATTATTGCCTTTGGGTAGCACAAACGGTCGAACGACGTTAGGCGTGGCATGCCATCGCCGCCTTTGGACAGCACACAAGGTCGAATGACGTCGGGCGTGGCATGCCATCATCACCTTTGGGCAGCACACACAGTCAAACTACATCGGGCGTGGCATGCCATCACCGCCCTTGGACAGCACACACGGTCGAACGACGTCGGGCATGACATGCCATCACCACCTTTGGACAACACACAAGGTCGGACGACGTCAGGTGTAGCATGCCATCACTGCCCTTGGACAGCACACACGGTGAAACGACGTCTAACATGGCATGACATCACTGCCCTTTGACTGCACGCACGATTGGACGACGTCGGGCGTGGCATGACATCACCGCCCTTGGACAGCACACAGCCGGCAACGTCGGGCGTGGCATGACATCACCGCCCTTGGACAGCACACACGGTCGGACGATGTCGGGCGTGGTATGACATCACAGCCCTTGGATAGCACACACGGTAGGACTACGTCGGGCGTGGCATGACATCACCGCCCATGGACTGCACGCATGGTCTTACGACGTCAGGCGTGGCATAACATCACCGCCTTTGGACAGCACACACGGTCGAACGACGTCAGGTGTGGCATGACATTACCGCCTTGGGGCAGCACATACGGTCGAACGACGTCGAGCGTGGCAGGCCATCATCGCCTTAAGGCAGAACAAATGGTCAAACGACATCGGGCGTGGCATGCTATCATCGCCTTTGGGCAGCGCAGACGGTCGGGAACGTCAGGCATTGCATTCCATCATCGCCTTTAGGCAGCACAAATGGTCAAACGATGTCGGGCGTGGCATGACATCACCACCCTTAGACTGCGCGCACGATCGGCAACATCGGGCGTGGCATGACATCACCGCCCTTGGATAGCACACACGGTCGGCAACATCGGGCGTTGCATGGCATCACGGCCCTTGGACAGAGCACACAGTCGGCTATGTCGGGCGTGGCATGCCATCACCGCCCTTGGACATCATAGACAGTCGGACTACGTCGGGCGTGGCATGACATCACCGCCCTTGGGCAGCACACACGGTCGACAACATCGGGCGTGGCATGACATTACCGCCATTGAACAGCACACACGGTCGACAACGTCGGGCGTGGCATGACATCACCGCCCTTGGATAGCACACACGATCGGCAACATCGGGTGTGGCATGCCATCATCGCCTTTGGGCAGCACACACAGTAGAACGACGTCGGGCGTGGCATGCCATCATCGCCTTTGGACTAGCTCACACAGTCGGACAACATCGAGATTGGCATGCCATCATCTCCCTTGGACGGCAAACACGGTTAAATGACTTCGGACGTGCCATGCCATCATCGCGTTTGGGCAGCACACGGTCGAACGACATCGGGCGTGGCATGACATCACTGCCCTTGGACTGCACACACAGTCGGCAACGTCGGCCGTGGCATGACATCACCGCCCTTGGACAGCACACACGGTCGGTAACGTCGCGCGTGGCATGGCATCACCGCCCTTGGAAAGAACACACAGTCGGCAACGTTGGGCGTGGCATGCCATCACCGCCCTTGGGCAGCACACACGATCGGCAACATCGGGTGTGGCATGACATTACCGCCCTTGGACAGCACACACGGTCGGCAACGTCGGGCGTGGCATGACATCACTGCCCTTGGACAGCACACACAATCGGTAACATCGGGTGTGTCATGCCATCATCTACTTTGGGCAGCACACATGATCGAACGACGTCGGGCTTGGCATGCCATCATCGCCTTTGGGAATAACAAACGGTCGAACGACGTCGGGCATGGCATCCCATCATCGCCTTTGGACTAGCTCACACAGTCGGACGACTTCGGGCTTGGCATACCATCATCTCCATTTGACGGTAAACACGGTTAAATGACATCGGGCGTGGCATGCCATCATCGCCTTTGGGCAGCACACACGGTCGAACGACGTTGGGCATGGCATGACATCACCGCCTTTGGACAGCACACACGGTCGAATGACGTCGGGCGTGGCATGCCATCATCGCCTTTGAGCAGCACATACGGTCGAACGACGTCGGGCAAGGCATGCAATCAGAGCCCATGGACAGCACACATGGTCGAACGACGTCGGGTGTGGCATTCCATCATGGACCTTCGACAACACACACGGTTGAACGACGTTGGTCGTGGCATGCCATCATCGTTTTTGAACTAGCTGACACAGTCGGACGACGTCGGTCGTGGCATGCAATCATCTCCCATGGACGGCAAACGCGGTCGAACGACGTCGGTGGTGGCATGCTATCACCTCCTTTGGACAGCACACACAGTCGGACGACGTCGGGCGTCGCATCCATCATCTGCTTTGGGCAGCACATGCGGTCAGACGGCTTTGGGCGTGGCATGCCATCATCGCCCTTGGACAGCACAAACTATCGTTCGTCGTCGGGCATGGTATGCCATCATAGCCCTTGGACAACACACACGGTCGGCAACGTCGTGCGTGGCATAACATTACCGCCCTTGGAAAGAACACAGCCAGCAACGTCGGGCGTGGCATGACATCACCGCCCTTGAACAACACACATGGTCGTTAAGGTCGGTCATGGCATGACATCACCACCCTTGGACACCACACGCGGTCAGACGACGTCGGGCGTGGCTTGACATCACCGCCCTTGGACAGAACACACGGTCGAACAATGTCGGGCATGGCATGACATCACCGCCCTTGGACTGCATGCACGGTCGGATGACATTGGGCGTGGCATGATATCACTGCCCTTAGACGGCACACACGGTCGGACTTCGTCGGGCGTGGCATGACATCAACGCCTTTCGACAACACACACGGTGGAATGACGTCGGGCATGGCATGCTATCATGGACCTTGGACAACACACACGGTTGAACGACATCGGGTGTGGCATGCCATCATAGCCTTTGGACGGCAAACAGGGTCGAACGACGTGAGGCGTGGCATGCCATCATCGCTTTTAAACCAGCTGACACAGTCAGACGGCGTCGGGCGTGGCATGCCATCATTTCCCTAGGACGGCAAACACAGTCGAACAACATCGAGGGTTGCATGTCATAACCTCCTTTGGATAGCACACACAGTCGGACGACGTCGGGCGTGGCATGCCATCACCTCATTTGGTCAGCACAGACCGTCAGACCCCGTCGGGCGTGGCAAGCCATCATCGCCCTTGGATAGCACAAATGGTCGGCCGTCGTCGGGCGTGGAATGTCATCATAGCCCTTGGACAGCACACACGGTCGCAAACGTCGGGCGAGGCATTAAATCACCGCCCTTGGAAAGTACACACGGTCAAATGACGTCCAGCATGGCATGACATCACCGACCTTGGACTACACGCACGATTGGATGACGTTGGGCGTGGCATGACATCACCGCTCTTAGATAGCACACAGCCGACAAGGTCGGGCGTGGCATGACATCACCACCCTTGGACAACACACACGGTCGTCAACGTCGGGCGTGGCATGACATCACCGCCCTTGGACAACACATATGGTCGGACGATGTCGGGCGTGACATGATATCACCACCCTTGAACAGCATACACGGTCGAACGATGTCGAGAGTGGAATGACATCACAGCCCTTGGACTGCATGCACGGTCAGACGTCATTGGGCGTGGCATGACATCACCGCCCTTGGACTGCACACAACCGGCAACGTTAGGCGTGGCATGACATCACCACCCTTGGACAACACACACGGTCGTCAACGTCAAGCGTGGCATGACATCACCGCCCTTGGACAACACACACGGTCTGACGACGTCGGGCGTGGCATGACATCACCGCCCTCGAACAGCACACATGGTCGAACGATGTCGAGCATGGAATGACATCGGCGCCCTTGGACAACACACATAGTCGGACAACGTCGGGCGTGGTATGCCATCATCTCCTTTTGGAAGCATAGACGGTCGGACGGCTTCGGGTGTGGCATGCCATCATCACCCTTAGACAACACAAACTATCGGCCGTCGTCGGGCGTGAACAACACACACTATCGACCATCATCGGGCGTGACATAACATCACCGCCCTTTGACAGCACACACGATCGAACGACGTCTGCCATGGCATGACATCACCGGCCTTGGACTGCATGCACGATATGACGAATTCAGGCATGGCTTGATATCACCGCCCTTGGAAAGCACACAGCCGACAACGTCGAGCGTGGCATGACATCACCGCCCTTAGACAACAAACACGGTCGTTAACGTCAGGCGTGGCATGACATCAGCGCCCTTGGACAGCACACACGGTCGGACGACGTCGGGCGTGGCTTGACATCACCGCCCTTGGAAATAACACACGGTCGAACAATGTCGGGCGTGGCATGACATCACCGCCCTTGGACTGCACGTACGGTCAGACGACATCGGGCGTGGCATGACATCACTGCCCTTGGACAGCACACACGGTCGAACTTCGTCGGGCGTGGCATGACATCACCGCCTTTGGACAACACACACGGTCGACCGACATCGAGCATGGCATGCCATCATCGCCTTTGGGCAGCACACACAGACGAACGATATTGGGCGTGGGATGACATCACCGCCTTTGGAAAGCACACACAGTGGAACGACGTCGAGCTTGACATGCCATCACCGCCTTTGGACAGCACACACGGTCGAACGATGTCGGGCGTGGCATGCCATCATCGCCTTAAGGCAGAACAAATGGTCAAACGAAGTCAGGCGTGGCAGGACATCACCGCCTTTGGACAGCACACACGGTCTAACGACGTCAGGCGTGGCATGACATCACCGCCATGGGGTAGGCACACACGGTTGAACGACGTCGAGCGTGGCATGCCATCATCGCCTTAAGGCAGACAAAACGATCAAACCACGTCGGGCATGGCATGACATCACCACCCTTGGACTGCTCGCACGGTCAGCAACGTGAGGCGTGGCATGACATCACCGCCTTTGGACAGCACACACGGTGGGACGACGTCAGGCGTGGCATGCCATCATCGCCTTTGGACAAGCTGACACAGTCAGACGGCGTCGGGCGTGGCATGCCATCATCGCCCTTGGACGGCAAACACGGTCGACAATGTAGAGCGTAGCATGCCATCATCCGCTTTGGACTAGCTGACACAGTCATACGGCGTCAGGCGTGGCATGCCATCATCGCCCTTGGACGGCAAACACGGTCGACAATGTAGAGCATGGCATGCCAACAACGCCTAGGGACAGCACACATGGAAGGACGACGTTGGGCGTGTCATGCTATCATCGCCTTTCGGCAGCACAGGCGGTCAGACGACGTCGGGCGTGGCATGCCATCACCGCCCTTGGACAGCACACATGGTCGGATGACGTTGGGCGTGGCATGCCATCACCGCCCTTGGACAGCACACACGGTAGGACTACTCGGGCGTGGCATGACATCACCACCTTTGGACAGCATACACAGTCGAACGATGTCAGCCATGGAATGCCACCATCGCCTTTGGCAGCTCACACGGTCGAGCGATGTCGGGCGTGGCATGCCATCATAGCCTATGGACGGCAAACACGGTTGAACGACGTCAAGTGTGACATGCCATCACCGCCTTTGAACAGCACACACGGTCGAATAACGTCAGGTAGGGCATGCCATCATCGCCATTGGGCCGCACACACGGTCGAAAGACGTCGGGCGTCGCATGAAATCACCGCCTTTGGACAACACACACGGTCAAACGACGTCGGGCGTGACATGCCATCACTGCCTTTGGACATCACACACGGTCGGCAACGTCGGGCGTGGCATGACATCTCCTCTCTTGGACAGCACGCATGGTCGGACGATATCGAACATGGCATGTCATCACCGCCCTTGGGCAGCACACACGGTTGGACTACGTCGGGCGTGGCATGTGATCACCTTTTTTGGACAGTACACACGGTCAAACTACGTCAGGCGTGGCAAGCCATAATCGCCTTTGGGAAGCACAAACGCTCGAACTACGTTGATCGTGGCATGCCATCATCACCTTTGGGCAGCACACACGGTCAAACGACGTCGGGCGTGGCATGCCAGCATCGCCTTAAGGCAGCACACACATTTGAAAGAAATCAGACGTGGCATGACATCACCGCCTTTGGACAGCACACACGGTCGAACGACGTTGGGCGTGACATGCCATCACGTCCTTTGGACAGCAGACTCGGTCGAACGACGCTGGGCATGGTATGCCATCATCACCTTTGGGCAGCACAAATGGTCTGACGACATCGGGCGTGGCATTCCATCGTCGCCCTTGGACGACAAACCAGTCGAACGACGTCGGGCGTGGAATGCCATCATCTCCTTTGGGCGTGTCATGCTATCATCGCCTTTCGGCAACACAGACGGTCAGACGACGTCGGGCGTGGCATGCCATCACCGCCCTTGGACAGCACACATGGTCAAATGACGTTGGGCGTGGCATGCCATCACCGCCCTTGGACAGCACACACGGTAGGACTACGTCGGGCGTGGCATGATATCATCGCCTTTGGACAACACAAACAGTTGAACGACATCGGGCATGGAATTTCGTCATCGCCTTTGGGCAGCACACACGGTCGAACGACGTCGGGCGTGGCATGCCGTCATGGACCTTGGACACCACACACGGTCGAACGAAGTCGGGGGTGGCATGCCATCATTGCCCTTGAACGACAAACAAGGTTGAACGACGTCAGGCGTAGCATGCCATCATCGCCTTTGGACTAGCTGACACACTCAGACGGCGTCGGTTGTGGCATGCCATCATTGCTCTTGGACAGGAAACATGGTTGAACGACGTAGAGTGTGGCATGCCATCAACGCCTTGGGACAGCACACACAGAAGAACGACGTCGGGCGTGGCATGACATCATCACCTTTGGGCAGCACACACGGTGGAACTACGTCGGGAGTGGCATGCCATCATCGCCTTTGGGCAGCCCAAAACGGTCGAACGACGTCGGGCGTGGCATGCCATCATCACCTTTGGGCAGCACACACGGTCGAACGACGTCGGGCGTGGCATGCCATAATCGCCTTAAGGCAGCACACACAGTCGAAAGACGTCGGGCGTGGCATGATATCACCGCCTTTGAACAGCACACACGGTCGAACGACGTCGGGCGTTACATGCCATCACCGCCATAGGACAACACACGATCGGACGACGTCGGGCATGGCATGACATCACCTCCCTTGGGCAGCACACATGGTCGAACGACGTCGGGCGTGGCATGCCATCATCGCCTTTGGACAGCACACACGGTCAAACGACGTCGAGCGTGGCATTCTATTATCGTCTTTGGGCAGCACACACGGTCTATTTACGTCGGGTGTGGCATGCCATCATCGCCTTTGGGAAGAGCAAAAAGTTGAACGACGTCGGGAGTGGCATGCCAACATCACCTTTGGGCAGCACACACACTCAAACGACGTCGGACGTAGCATGCCAGCATTGCCTTTGGGCAGCACACGATCGAAAGACGTCGGGCGTGGCATGACATCACCTCCTTTAAACAGCACACACGATCGAACGACGTCGAGTGCGACATGCCATCACCGCCATTAGAAAGCACACACAGTCGTACGATGTCGAGCGCGACATGCCATCACTGCCATTAGAAAGCACAGACGGTCGAACGACGTCGGGCGTGGCATTCCAATATCACCTTTGGGCAGCACAAACGGTCGAACGACATCGGGCGTGGCATGCCATCTTGCCTTTGGAAAGCACACACGGTCGAACGACGTCGGGCGTGGCATGACATAACCGCCCTTGGACGGCACGAACGATCAAACAACGTTGGGCGTGGCATGACATCACCACTCTTGGACAGCACAGACAATCGGCAACATAGGTCGTGGCATGACATCACCGCCATATAACAGCACACGGTCGGACGACGTCAGGCATGGCATAACATCACCACCCTTGGGCAACACACACCGTTGGACGATATCAGGCGTGGCATGACATCACTACCTTTGTACAACACACACGGTCGAACAACGTCGGGCGTGGCATGCCATCATCGCCTTTGAGCAGCACACACGATCCAATGATGTCAGGTGGGGCATGCCATAATAGCCCATGGACGGCAAACACGGTCGAACGACGTCCGGTGTGACATGCCATCACCGCCTTTGGATAACACACACGGTTGAACGACGTCGGCGTGGCATGCTATCTTGCCTTTGGAGAGCACACACGATCGAAAGACGTCGGGCGTGGTATGACATCACCGCCTTTGGGCAGCACACATAGTCAAACGACGTCGGGCGTGACATGCCATCACCGCCTTTAGACAACACACAAGGAAGGACGACGTCGGGCGTGGCTTGCTATCATCTCTTTTGGGCAGCACAGACGGTCGGACGACGTCTGGCGTGGCATGCCATCACCGCCCTTGGATAGCACACATGGTCGGGCGTGGCATGCCATCACCGCCCTTGGACATCATACACGGTAGGACGACGTCGGGCGTGGCATGACATCGCCGCTCTTGGAAAGCAAGTATGGTCGGACGGCGTCGGGCAAGGCATGACATCATCGCCCTTGGGCAGAACACACGATCGGACTACGTCGGGCGTGGCATGACATCATCGCCTTTGGACAGCACACACGGTCGAACGACGTCGTGCGTGGCATGCAATCATCGTCTTTTGGCAGCACACACGATAGAAAGATGTCGGGCGTGGCATACTATCATAGCCCATGGATGGCAAACACTGTCGAACGATGTCGGGCGTGGAATGCCATCATCGCCTTTGGGCAGCATAGACGGTCGAACGACGTCAGGCGTGGCACACCATCATGGCCCTGGACACCACACACAGTCGAACGACGTCGGGCGTGGCACGACATCACCGCCCTAGGACTGCACGCACTGTCAGACGACGTTGGGCGTGGCATGACATTACCGCCCTTAAACAGAACACACGGTCGATCGACGTCGGGCGTGGAATGTCATCACTGCCCTTGGACGACACGTATGGTCGAACGACGTCGGGCGTGGCATGACATCACCACCCTTCGAAAGCACAGATAATTGGCAACGTCAGGCATGGTATGACATCACCGCCCTTGGGCAGCACACACGGTCGAACTACGTCAGGCGTGGCATGACATCACCGCCTTTGTACAGCACACACGATCGAACGACGTCGGGCGTGGCATGCCATTATCGCCTTAGGGCAGCACACACGATCAAACGATGTCGGGCGAGGCATGCCATAATAGCCCATGGACGGTAAACACGGTTGAACGACGTCAGGCGTGACATGCCATCACCGCCTTTGGACAGCACACACGGGCGATAGACGTCGGGCGTGGCATGCCATTGTCGCCCTTGGACGGCAAACACGGCCGAACGACGTCGGGCGTGGGATGCCATCTTACCCTTGGGAAGCATACACGGTCGAAAGACGTCAGGCGTGGTACGATATCACCGCCTTTGGGAAGCACACACGGTCAAACAATGTCGGGCGTGACATCACATCACCGCCTTTAGACAGCACACATGGTCGAACGAATTCGGGTGTGGCATGCCATTGTAGCCCTTGAATGGCAAACAAGGTTGAATGACGTCAGGCGTGGCATGCCATCATCGCCTTTGGACTAGCTGACACAGTCGGACGACGTCGGGCGTGGCCTGCCATGATCTCCCTTGGACGGGAAACACGGTCAAACGACGTAGAGCGTGGCATACCATCAACGCCTAAGGACAGCACACAAGAAAGGATGATGTCGAGCGTGGCATGCTATCATCTCCTTCGGCAGCACCGACGGTCAGACGATGTCGGGCGTGGCATGCCATCACGGCCCTTGGATAGCACACACGGTTGAACGATGTTGGGTGTAGCATGATATCACCGCCTTTGTACAGCACACACGGTTTAATGACGTCGGGCGTGGCATGACATCACCGCCCTTGGACTGCACGCATGGTCGGACAACATCGCGCGTGGCATGACATCACCGCCCTTGGACGGCAAACACGATCGAATGACGTCGGGTGTGGCATGCCATCATCGCCTTTGGACTAGCTGACACAGTTGGACAGCGTCAGGCGTGGTATGCCATCATCTCCCTTGGACGACAAACACGATCGAATGACATCGGGTGTGGTATGCCAACGCCGCCTTTGGATAGCACACACGGTCGAATGACGTCGGGCGTGGCATGCCATCATCGCCTTTGGGCAGCACACACAGTCGAACGACGTCGGGCGTGGCATGCCAACATGGCCCTTGGATAGCATACACGGTCAAACGACGTCTAGCGTGGCATGCCATCATAGCTCTTTAACGGCAAACAAGGTTGAACGACATCGGGCGTGGCATAGCATCATCACCTTTGGACTAGCTGACGTAGTCGGACGGCGTCAGGCGTGGCATGCCATCATCGCCCTTGGATGGGAAACACGGTTGAACGATGTAGAGCGTGGCATGCCATCACCGCCTTGGGACAGCACACACGGTCAGACGACGTCAGGCGTGGCATGCTATCATCGCCTTTCGGCAGCACAGACGGTCAGACGACGTCGGGCGTGGCATGCCATCACCGCCCTTGGACCACACACAAGGTCGGATGACGTCTGGCGTCTCATGACATCGCCGCCCTCAGACAACACACACGGTAGGACGACATGGGGCGTGGCATGAGATCACCGCTTTTGGACTACACGCATAATCAGACGTGGCATGACATCACCTCCCTTGGACAGCACACATGGTCGAATGACGTCGGGCGTGGCATGACATCACAGCCATAGGAATACACGCACAATCCGACGACGTCAAGCGTGGCTTGACATCACCGCCCTTGGACAGCACACACGGTCGAAACGACGTCGGGCATGGCATGCCATCATCGCCTTTGGGCAGCACACACAGTCGAACGACGTTGGGCGTGGCATGCCATCATGGACCTTGGACAACATACACGGTTGAACGACGTCAGGCATGGCATGCCATCATCGCTTTTAAACCAGCTGACAAAGTTGGACGGTGTCGGGCGTGGCATGCCATCATCGCCCTAGGACGACACAGTCGAATGACGTCGAGGGTTGCATGCCATAACCGCCTTTGGAAAGCACACACAGTCAGACGACGTCGGGCGTGGCATGCCATCATCTCATTTGGGCAGCACAGACCGTCAGACGGCGACAGGCGTGGCATGCCATCATCGCCGTTGGGCAGCACAAACGATTGACCGTCGTCGGGCGTGACATGCCATTATAGCCCTTGGACAGCACACACTGTCGGCAACGTCGGGCAAGGCATTAAATCACCGCCCTTGGACAGTACACACGGTCAAACGACGTCCAGCATGGCATGACATCACCACCCTTGGACTACACGCACGATCGGACGACGTCGGGCGTGGCATGACATCACCACCTTTGGACAGCACACACGGTAGAACGATGTATGGCATGGCATGACATCATCGTCCTTGAACTGCACGCACGGTCAGACGACATCAAGCATGGCATGAAATCACCGCCTTTGGACAGCACACACAGTCGGCAACGTCGACATCACCGCTATTGGACAGCACGCATGGTCGGATGACATCGGGCATGGAATGACATCACCGCCCTTGGGCAGCATACACGGTCGGACTACGTCGAGCATGGTATGACATCACCGCCTTTGGACAGTACACACGATCGGACGATATCGGGCGTGGCATGCCATCACCGCTCTTGGAATTCACGCATGGTCGGGCATGGCATGACATCACCGCCATAGGACAGCACACGATCGGACGACGTCGGGCATGGCATGACATCACCGCCCTTGGGTAGCACACACGGTCAGACTACGTCAGGCGTGGCATGACATCACTGCCTTTATACCGCACACCCGGTCGAACGACGTCAGGCGTGGCATGCCATTATCGCCTTTGGGCAGCACACAAGATCAAACATTGTCGGGTGGAGCATGCCATAATAGCCCATGGATGGCAAACAGGGTCGAACGACATCTAGCGTGACATGCCATCACCGCCTTTGGACAGCACACACGGTCGAACGACGTCGGGCGTGGCATGCCATCTTGCCTTTGGGAAGCATACACGGGTAAAAGACGTCGGGCGTGGTATGACATCACCGCCTTTGGGCATCACACACGGTCAAACGTCGTCGGGCGTGACATGCCATCATCGCCTTTAGACAGCACACACGGTCGGACGAAGTCAGGCGTGGCATGCCATCAAAGCCCTTGAACGGCAAACAAGGTTGAATGACGTTAGGCGTGGCATGCCATCATCGCCTTTGGACTAGTTGACACAGTTGGACGGCGTCAGGCGTGGTATTCCATCATCGCCCTTGGACGGGAAACACGGTCGAACGACGTAGAGCGTGGCATGCCATTAACGCCTTAGAACAGCACACAAAGAAGGACGACGTCGGGCGTGGCATGCTATCATCTCCTTTGGGTAGCACAGACGGTTAGACGACTTCGGGCGTGGCATGCCATCACCTCCCTTGGACAGCACACATGGTCGGATGACGTCGGGCGTGGCTTGCCATCATCTTCTTTGGGAAGCACAAACGGTCGAACGACACCGATGTGGCATGCAAACATCACCTTTGGGCAGCACACACGGTCGAACAACGTCAGGCGTGGCATGCCAGCATCGCCTTTGGGAAGCACACACAGTCGAAAGACGTCGAGCGTGGCATGACATCACCTCCTTTGGACAGCGCACACGGTCGAACAACGTCGGGCGCGACAAGCCATCACCGCCTTTGGAAAGCACACACGATCGAACGACGTCGGGTGTGGCATGCGATCATCACCTTTGGGCAGCACAAACAGTCAGACTGGCAAACAAGGTTGAAAAACGTTAGGCGTGGCATACATTATCGCCTTTGGACTAGCTGACACAGTTGGCCGGCGTAAGGAGTGGCATACCATCATCGCCCTTGGACGGGAAACACGGTCGAACAACATAGAGCGTGGCATGCCATCACCGCCTTGGGACAGCACACACGATCAGACGACGTCAGGCGTGGCATGCTGTCATCGCGTTTGGGCAGCACAAACAGTAGGACGACATCGGGTGTGTCATGCAATCACCTCCCTTGGATAGCACACAAGGTCGGATGACGTCTGGCGTGGCATGCCATCGCCGCCCTTGGACTGCACCCACGGTAGGACGACGTGGGGCATGGCATGAGATCACCGCTCTAGGACTGCACCGTGGTTGGTCATTGCATGACATCACCGCCATAGGACAAAACACGATCGGAAGACGTTGGGCATGGCATGACATCACCGCCCTTGGGCAGCACACACGGTCGGACTACGTCAGGCGTGGCATGCCATCATCACCTTTGGGCAGCACAAACGATCAAACGACATCGGGCGGGGCATGCCATAATAGCCCATGGGCGGCAAACACGGTTGAACGACGTCAGGCGTGACATGCGATCACCGTCTTTGGACAGCACACACGGTCGAGCGACGTATGGCGTGGCATGCCATCTTGCCTTTGGAAAGCACACACGGTGGAAATACGTCGGGCGTGGTATGACATCACCGCCTTTGGGCATCACACACGGTCAAACGTCGTCGGGCATGACATGCCATCATCACCTTTGGACTAGCTGACACTGTCAGACGGCGTCGGGCGTGGCATGCCATCATCGCCCTTGGATGAGAAACACGGTCGAACGATGTAGATCGTGGCATGCCATCAACGCCTAAGGACAGCACACAAAGAAGGACGGCGTCGGGTGTGGCATGCTATCATCTCCTTTGGGTAGCAAAGACGGTCAGACGATGTCAGGCGTGGCATGCCATCACCGCCCTTGGACAGCACACACGGTAGGACTACGTCGGGCGTGGTATGAGATCACCACTCTATGACTACACGCATGGTCAGACTACGGCGGGCGTGGCATAACATCACCACCTTCGGACAGCACACACAGTAGAACGACGCGTGGCATGACATGACATCATCGCCCTTGAACTGCACGCACGGTCAGACAACATCGGGTGTGGAATGAAATCATATCCCTTGGAGGGCAAACATGGTCGAACGACGTCAGGCGTGACCTGCCATAACCGCCTTTGGGCAGCACACACGATAGAATGACGGCCGGCGTGGCATGCCATCATATCCCTTGGACGGAAAACACGGTCGAACAACGTCAGGCGTGACATGCCATCACCGCCTTTGGACAGCAAACACGGACGAACATCGTCGGGCATGGCATGCTATAATCACCTTTGGGCAGCACACACTGTCGAACGACGTTGGGCGTGGCATGACATCACCGCCTTTGGACAGCACACACGGTCGAACGATGTCCAGCGTGACATGCCAACAACCGCCTTTAGACAGCCCACACGGTCGAATGACGTCGAGCGTGGCATGACATTATTGCCTTTAGGCAGCACACACAGTCGAACAACGTCTGGCGTGGCATGCCATTATTGCCTTTTGGCAGCACAAACGGTCGAACGACGTCGTGCGTGGCATGACATCACCGCCCTAGGACTGTACGCACGATCGGACGACGTCGGGCATGGCATGACATCACTTCCCTAGGACAGCACAAACGGTCGAACGACGTCGAGCCTTGCATTACATCACCGCCCTTGGACGGCACGCACGGTCAAACGACGTCGGGAGTGGAATGACATCACCAGCCTTGGACGTCACACACGGTCGAACGTCGTTGGGTGTGGCATGCCATCATCGCCTTTGGGCAGCACACACGATCGAATGACGTCGAGCGTGGCATGACATCACCGCCTTTGGGCAGCACACACGGTCGAATGACGTCGTGTGTGGCATGCCATCATCACCTTTGGGCAGCACACACCGTCGAACTACGTCGGGCGTGGCATGCCATCATCACCTTTGGGAAGCACAAACGGTCGAACCACGTCAAGCGTGGCATGCCAACATCACCTTTGGGCAGCAAACATGGTCGAACGACGTCGGGCGTGGCATGCCAGCATCACCTTCGGACAACACACATGGTCGAAAGACATCGAGCGTGGCATGACATCACCTCCTTTGGACAATGCACACGGTCGAACGACGTTGGGCGCAACATGCCATCACCGCCTTTGGAAAGCTCACACGGTCGAATGACGTCGGGCATGGCATGCCATCATCACCTCTGGGCAGCACAAACAGTCGAACGACATCGGGTGTGGCATGCATCATCGCCCTTGTACGGCGAACACGGTCAAACGACGTCGGGTGTGGCATGCATCATCGCCTTTGGGCAGCATACACGGTCGAACGACGTCGGGCGTGGCATGCCATCATGGACCTTGGATAGCACACACGGTCGAACGACGTCGGGCGTGGCATGCCATCATATCCCTTGAACGACAAACAAGGTTGAACAACGTTGGGCGTGGCATACATTATTGCCTTTGGACTAGCTGAAACAGTTGGACGGCGTAAGGCGTGGCATAACATCATCACCCTTGAAAGGGAAACACGGTCGAACGACGTAGAGCGTGGCATGCCATCACTGCATTGGGACAGCACACACGGTCATACGACGTCGGGCGTGGCATGCCATCATCGCCTTTTGGCAGCACAAACGGTCATACGACGTCGACCGTGGCATGCCATCACCTCCCTTGGGCAGCACACACAGTCGAAAGACGTCGGGCGTGGCATGACATCACCACCTTTCGACAGCACACACGATCGAACGACGTTAGGTGTGACATGCCCTCACCGCCTTTGCCCAGCACACACGATCAAACGACGCCGGGCATGGCATGCCATCATCACCTTTGGGCAGCACAAACGGTCGGACGGCATCGTGCGTGGCATGCCATTGTCGCCCTTGGACGTCAAACATGGTCGAACGACGTCGGGCGTGGAATGCCATCATCTCCTTTAGGCAGTACGCACGGTCGACATCGTCGAGCGTGGCATGCCATCATGGCCCTTGGACACCACACACAATCGAACGAAGTTGATCGTCACATGCCATCATAGCCCTTGAACGACAACTAAGGTTGAATGACGTCGGGCGTGGCATGCCATCATCGCCTTTGGACTAGCTGACACCATCGGACCACGTCGTGCGTGGCATGCCATCATCGCCTTTGGACGAGAAACACGGTAGAACGACGTTGGGCGTGGCATGCCATCACCGTCCTTGGACAGCACACATGGTCAGATGACGTCGGGCGTGGTATGCCATCACTGCCCTTGGACAGCACACACGGTAGGACGACGTCGGGCGTGGCATGAGATCACCACTCTTGGACTGAACGCATCGTAAGACTACGTCGGGAGTGGCATGACATCACCACCTTTGGACAGCACACACGGTCAAACGACGCGTGGCATGGCATGATATCACTGCCCTTGAACTGCACGCACAGTCAGACGACATTGGGCGTGGCATGACATCACCGCCTTTGGAAAGCTCACAAGGTCGGCAACTTCGGGCGTGGCATGACATCTCCGCTTTTGGACAGCACGCATGGTCGGACGATATCAGACATGGCATGACATCACCGCCCTTGGGCAGCACACACGGTCGGACTACGTCGGGCGTGGCATGACATAACCTCCTTTGAACAGCACACACGGTCGAACGACGTCGTGCGTGGCATGCCATCATCGCCTTTGGGAAGCACACACGGTCGAATGACGTCGGGCGTGGCATACCATCATAGCCCATAGATGGCAAACACGGTCGAACGACGCCGGGCGTGGAATGCCATCATAGCCTTAGGGCTGCACACCCGGTCGAACGACGTCGGGCGTGGCATGCTGTCATGGCCCTTGGACACCACACACGGTCGAACAAAGTCGGGCGTGGCAGGCCATCATATCCCTTGAACGGGAAACAAGGTTGAACGACGTGAGGCGTGGCATGCCATCATCGCCTTTGGACTAGCAGACACACTCAGACGGTGTCAGATGTGGCATGCCATCATTGCCCTTGGACGGGAAACATGGTCGAACGACGTAGAGCGTGGCATGCCATCAACGCCTTGGGACAGCACACACAGAAGAACGACGTCGGGCGTGGCATGACATCATCACCTTTGGGCAGCACACACGGTTGAACTACGTCGGGCGTGGCATGCCATCATCGCCTTTGGGCAGCACAAATGATCGAACGACATCGGGCGTGGCATGCCATCATCACCTTTGGGTAGCACACACGGTCGAACGACGTCAGGCGTGGCATGCCATAATCGCCTTAAGGCAGCACTCACAGTCGAAAGACGTCGGGCGTGGCATGACATCACCGCCTTAAGACAGCACACACGGTCGAACGACGCCGGGCGTGACATGAAATCACCGCCATACGACAGCACACGATAGGACGACGTCGGGCATGGCATGACATTACCGCCCTTGGGTAGCACACACGGTCAGACTACGTCAGGCGTGGCATGACATCACCACCTTTGTACAGCACACACGGTCGAACGACGTCGTGCGTGGCATGCCATCATCGACATTGGGCAGCACACACGATCGAATGACGTTGGGCGTGGCATACCATCATAGCCCGTAGATGGCAAACACGGTCGAATGACGTCGGGCGTGGAATGCCATCATCGCCTTTGGGCAGCACACCCAGTCGAACGACATCGGGCGTGGCATACCGTCATGGCCCTTTCACACCACACACGGTCTAACGAAGTTGGCATGCCATCATAGCCCTTGAACGACAAACAAGGTTGAACGACGTGAGGCGTGGCATGCCATCATCGCCTTTGGACAAGCTGACACACTCAGACGGCGTCGGGTGTGGCATGCCATCATTGCCCTTGGATAGGAAACATGGTCGAACGACGTAGAGCGTGGCATGCCATCAACGCCTTGGGACAGCACACACGGAAGAATGACGTCGGGCGTGGCATGACATCATCACCTTTAGGCAATACACACGGTTGAACTACGTCGGGCGTGGCATGCCATCATCGCCTTTGGGCAGCACAAACGGTCGAACGACGTCGGGTGTGGCATGCCATCATCACCTTTGGGCAGCACAGACGGTCGAACGACGTCGGGCGTGGCATGCCATAATCGCCTTCAGGCCGCACACACAGTTGAAAGACGTTGGGCGTGGCATGACATCATTGCCTTTGGACAGCACACACGGTTGAACAACGTCGGGCGTGACATGCAATCACCCCATAGGACAGCAAACGATCGGAAAATGTCGCGCATGCCATGATGTCACCGCCCTTGGGCAGCACACATGGTCAGACTACGTTAGGCGTCGTATGACATCACCGCCTTTGTACAGCACACACGATCGAACGACGTCGGGCGTGGCATGCCATCATCGCCTTTGGACACCACACACAGTCAAACGAAGTCGAGTGTGGCATTCCATTATCGCTCTTTGGGCAGCACACACGGTGGAACTACGTCAGGCGTGGCATGCCATCATCACCTTTGGGAAGCACAAAAAGATGAACGACATCGGGCGTGGCATGCAAACATCACCTTTGGGCAGCACTCACGGTCAAACGACGTCAGGCGTGGCATGCCAGGATCGCCTTTGGGCAGCACATGGTCGAAAGACGTCGGGCGTGGCATGATATCACCTTCTTTGGACAGCGCACATGGTCGAACGACGTCGGGCGTGGCATGCCATCACCACCTTTGGGCAGCACAAACGGTCGAATGACGTCGAGCGTGGCATGCCATCTGTCCTTTGAAAAGCACACACGGTCGAACGACGTCGGGCATGGCATGACATCACCGCCCTTGGACGGCACGCACGGTCAAACGACGTCGGGCATGGCATGACATCACCGCCATAGGACAGCACACGGTCGGACGACGGGGGGCATGGCATAACATCACCGCCCTTGGGCAACACACACGGTTCGACTACGTCAGGCGTGGCATGATATCACCGCCTTTGTACAGCACACACGGTCGAACGACGTCAGGCGTGGCATGCCATCATCGCCTTTGGGCAGCACACACGATCGAACGACGTTTGGCGGGGCATGCCATAATAGCCCATGGACGGCAAACACAGTCGAATGACGTCAGGCGTGACATGCCATCACCGCCTTTGGACAACACACACGGTCGAATGACGTCGGGCGTGGCATGCCATCTTGCCCTTGGGAAGCACACACGGTCGAAAGACGTCGGGCGTGGTATGACATCACCGCCTTTGAGGAGCACACACAATCAACCGACGTCGGGCGTGACATGCCATCACCGCCTTTATACAGCACACCCGCTCGAACGAAGTCGGGCGTGGCATGCCATCATAGCCCTTGAACGGCAAACAAGGTTGAATGACCTCAGGCGTGGCATGCCATCATCGCCTTTGGACTAGCTGACACAGTTGAACGGCGTCGGGCGTGACATGCCATCATTGTCCTTGGACGGGAAACATGGTCGAACGATGTAGAGTGTGGCATGCCATCAACGCCTAAGGATAGCACACAAGGAAGGACGACGTCGGGCGTAGCATGCTATTATCTCCTTTGGGCAGCACAGACGGTCGAACGACGTCTGGCGTAGCATACCATCACCGCCATTGGACAACACACATGGTCGGATGACGTCGGGCGTGGCATGCCATCACTGCCCTTGGACAGCACACACGGTAGGACGACGTCGGACGTGGTATGAGATCACCGCTCTTGGACTGCACGCATGGACGGACTACGTCGGGCGTGGCATGACATCACCACCTTTGGACAGCATACACGGTAGAACGATGCGTGGCATGGCATGACATCATCGCACTTGAATTGCACGCATGGTCAGACGACATCAAGCGTGGCATGACATCACGGCCTTTGGACAGCACACACAGTCGGCAACGTCGGCATCGCCGCTATTGGACAGCACGCATGGTGGGATGACATCGGGCATGGCATGACATCACCGCCCTTGGGCAGCACACACTGTCGGACTACGTCGAGTATGGCATGACATCACCGCCTTTGGATAGCACACACGGTCGAACGATGTCAGGAGTGTCTTGCCATCATCGCCTTTGGGTAGCACACACGGTCGAATGACCTCGGCATGGCATGCCATCATAGCCCATGGACGGAAAACACGGTCGAACGACGTCGGTCGTAAAATGCCATCATCACCTTTGGGCAGCACACACGATCGAACGACGTCAAGCGTGGCATGCCGTCATGGCCCTTAGACAGCACACACAGTCGAACGATGTCGGGCGTGGCGTGCCATCATAGCCGATGAACGGAAAACAAGGTTGAACGACGTCAGGCGTGGCATGCCATCATCGCCTTTGGACTAGCCGACAAAGTCAGACGGCATAAGGCGTCGCATGCCATCACCGCCCTTGGACGGGAAACACGGTCGAACGACGTAGAGCGTGACATGCCATCAACGTCTTGGGACAACACACATGGAAGAATGACATCGGGCGTGGCATTCTATCATCGCCTTTGGGCAGCATAAACGGTCGGACGACGTCGGGCGTGGCATGCCATCACAGCCCTTGGACATCACACACGGTCGGATGACGTCGACCGTGGCATGCCATCACCGCCCTTCGACAACACACACGGTAGGATGACGTCGGGCGTGGCATGACCTCACCGCCCTTGGTCAGCACACACGGTCGGACTATGTCGGGCATGGCATGACATCACCACCTTTGGATAGCACACACGGTCTAACGACGTCGGACGTGGCATGCTATCATCGCCTTTGGGCAGCACACACGATCAAATGACGTCGGGCGTGGCATTCCATCATATCCCTTGGACGGCAAACACGGTCGAACGACGTCAGGCGTCACATGCCATCACCGCCTTTGGACAGCACACACGGTCGAACATCGTCGGGTGTGGCATGCCATCATCGCCTTTGGGCAGCTCACACGGTCGAACGACGTTTGACGTGGCATGCCATTATTGCCTTTGGGCAGCACAAACGGTCGAACGACGTCAGGCGTGGCATGACATCACTGCCCTAGGACTGCACGCACGATCGAACGACGTCGGGCGTGGCATGACATCACCGCCCTTCGACAGTTGACACAGTCGAACGACGTCGATCCTGGCATGATATCACTGCCATTGGACGGCACGCACGTTTGAACGACGTCGGGCGTGGCATGACATCACCACCCTTGGGCGTCACACACGGTTGAACGTCGTTGGGCGTGGCATGACATCATCGCCTTGTGTCCGCACACACAATAGAATGACGTCGGGCGTGGCATTACATCACCGCATTTGGGCAGCACACATGGTCAAACAACGTCGGGCGTGACATGCCATCACCGCCTTTGGACAGCACACACAATCAAATGACGTCTGGCGTGGCATGCCATCATCCCCTTTGGGCAGCACACACGGTCGAACTACGTCGGACGTGGCATGCAATTATCTCCATTGGGAAGCACAAACGGTAGAATGACGTCGGGCGTGGCATGCCAGCATCGCCTTTGGGCAGCACAAACGGTCGAAAGACGTGCAGCGTGGATGACATTACCTCCTTTGGACAGAGCATACGGTAGAACAACGTAGAGCGTGGCATGCCATCACCGCCTTGGGACATCACACACGGTCAGACGACGTCGGGTGTGGCATGCTATCATCGCCTTTAGGCAGCACAAACAGTCGGACGACATCGGGTGTGGCATGCCATCACCGCCGTTGGATAGCATAGAAGGTCGGATGACGTCTGGCGTGGCATGCCATCGCCGCCCTTGGATTGCACCCATGGTAGAATGACGTGGGGCATGGCATGAGATCACCGTTCTTGGACTGCACACATGGTCGGGCATGGCATGACATCACCGGCATAGGACAGCACACGATTGGACGACGTCGGGAATGGCATGACATCACTGCCCTTGGGCAGCACACATGGTCGGACTACGTCAGGCATGGCATGACATCACTGCCTTTGTACAGCACACCCGGTCGAACGACATCGAGCGTGGCATGCCATTATCGCCTTTGGGCAGCACACACGATCGAACGACGTCGGGCGGGGCATGCCAGAATAAGCCATGGACGGCAAACACGGTCGAACAACGTCTGGCGTGACATGCCATCTTGCCTTTGGGAAGCACACGCAGTCGAAAGACGTCGGGCGTGGTATGGCATCACCGCCATTGGGCATCACACACAGTCAAACGTCGTCGGGCATGACATGCCATCATCGCCTTTAGACACCACACACGGTCGGACGAAGTCAGGTGTGGCATGCCATCAAAGCCCTTGAATGGCAAACAAGGTTGAATGACGTTAGGCGTGGCATGCCATCACCACCTTTGGACAGCACACTCGGTAGAACGATGCGTGGCATGGCATGACATCATCGCCCTTGAACTGCACCCCCGGTCAGACGACATCAAGCATGGCATGAAATCACCGCCTTTGGACAGCACACACAGTCGGCAACGTCGACATCACTGCTATTGGACAGCACGCATGGTCGGATGACATCGGGCATGGCATGACATCACCGCCCTTGGGCAGCACACACGGTCGGACTACGTCGAGCATGGCATGACATCACCGCCTTATGACAGTACACACGATCGGACGATATCGGGCGTGGCATGCCATCACCGCTCTTGGAATTCACGCATGGTCGGGCATGGCATGACATCACCGCCATAGGACAGCACAAGATCGGACGACCTCGGGCATGGCATGACATCACCGCCCTTGGTTAGCACACACGGTCAGACTACGTCAGGCGTGGCATGACATCACTGTCTTTATACCGCACACCCGGTCGAACGACGTCAGGCGTGGCATGCCATTATCGCCTTTGGGCAGCACACAAGATCAAACAACGTCGGGTGGAGCATGCCATAATAGCCCATAGATGGCAAACAGGGTCGAACGACATCTAGCGTGACATGCCATCACCGCCTTTGGACAGCACACACGGTCGAACGACGTCGGGCGTGGCATGCCATCTTGCCTTTGGGAAGCATACATGGGTAAAAGACGTCGGGCGTGGTATGACATCACCGCCTTTGGGCATCACACACGGTCAAACGTCGTCGGGCGTGACATGCCATCATCGCCTTTAGACAGCACACACGGTCGGACGAAGTCAGGCGTGGCATGCCATCAAAGCCCTTGAACGGCAAACAAGGTTGAATGACGTTAGGCATGGCATGCCATCATCGCCTTTGGACTAGTTGACACAGTTGGACGGTGTCAGGCATGGCATTCCATCATCGCCCTTGGACGGGAAACACGGTCGAACGACGTAGAGCGTGGCATGCCATCAATGCCTTAGAACAGCACACAAAGAAGGACGACGTCGGGCGTGGCATGCTATCATCTCCTTTGGGTAGCACAGACGGTTAGACGACTTCGGGCGTGGCATGCCATCACCTCCCTTGGACAGCACACATGGTCGGATGACGTCGGGCGTGGCTTGCCATCATCTTCTTTGGGAAGCACAAACGGTCGAACGACACCGATGTGGCATGCAAACATCACCTTTGGGCAGCACACACGGTCGAACAACGTCAGGCGTGGCATGCCAGCATCGCCTTTGGGAAGCACACACAGTCAAAAGACGTCGAGCGTGGCATGACATCACCTCCTTTGGACAGCGCACACGGTCGAACAACTTCGGGCGCAACAAGCCATCACCGCCTTTGGAAAGCACACACGATCGAACGACGTCGGGTGTGGCATGCGATCATCACCTTTGGGCAGCACAAACAGTCAGACTGGCAAACAAGGTTGAACAACGTTGGGCGTGGCATACATTATCGCCTTTGGACTAGCTGACACAATTGGCCGGCGTAAGGAGTGGCATACCATCATCGCCTTTGGACGGGAAACACGGTCGAACAACATAGAGCGTGGCATGCCAACACCGCCTTGGGACAGCACACACGATCAGACGACGTCAGGCGTGGCATGCAGTCATCGCGTTTGGGCAGCACAAACAGTAGGACGACATCGGGTGTGTCATGCAATCACCGCCCTTGGATAGCACACAAGGTCGGATGACGTCTGGCGTGGCATGCCATCGCCGCCCTTGGACTGCACCCACGGTAGGACGACGTGGGGCATGGCATGAGATCACCGCTCTAGGACTGCACCGTGGTCGGTCCTTGCATGACATCACCGCCATAGGACAAAACACGATCGGAAGACGTTGGGCATGGCATGACATCACCGCCATTGGGCAGCACACACGGTCGGACTACGTCAGGCGTGGCATGACATCACCGCCTTTGTACAGCACACACGGTCGAACACATCAGGCGTGGCATGCCATCATCACCTTTGGGCAGCACAGACGATCAAACGACATCGGGCGGGGCATGCCATAATAGCCCATGGACGGCAAACACGGTTGAACGACGTCAGGCGTGACATGCCATCACCGTCTTTGGACAGCACACACGGTCGAGCGACGTATGGCGTGGCATGCCATCTTGCCTTTGGAAAGCACACACGGTGGAAATACGTCGGGCGTGGTATCACATCACCGCCTTTGGGCATCACACACGGTCAAACGTCGTCGGGCATGACATGCCATCATCGCCTTTGGACTAGCTGACACTGTCAGACGGCGTCGGGCGTGGCATGCCATCATCGCCCTTGGATTAGAAACACGGTAGAACGATGTAGATCGTGGCATGCAATCAACGCCTAAGGACAGCACACAAAGAAGGACGGCGTCGGGCGTGGCATGCTGTCATCTCCTTTGGGTAGCAAAGACGGTCAGACGATGTCAGGCGTGGCATGCCATCACCGCCCTTGGACAGCACACACGGTAGGACTACGTCGGGCGTGGTATGAGATCACCACTCTATGACTGCACGCATGGTCAGACTACGGCGGGCGTGGCATAACATCACCACCTTTGGACAGCACACACAGTAGAACGACGCGTGGCATGACATGACATCATCGCCCTTGAACTGCACGCACGGTCAGACAACATCGGGCGTGGCATGAAATCATATCCCTTGGAGGGCAAACATGGTCGAACGACGTCAGGCGTGACCTGCCATAACCGCCTTTGGGAAGCACACACGATAGAATGACGGCCGGCGTGGCATGCCATTATATCCCTTGGACGGAAAACACGGTCGAACAACGTCAGGCGTGACATGCCATCACCGCCTTTGGAAAGCAAACACGGACGAACATCGTCGGGCATGGCATGCTATCATCACCTTTGGGTAGCACACACGGTCGAACGACGTTGGGCGTGGCATGACATCACCGCTTTTGGACAGCACACACGGTCGAACGATGTCCAGCGTGACATGCCAACACCGCCTTTGGACAGCCCACACGATCGAATGACGTCGAGCGTGGCATGACATTATTGCCTTTAGGCAGCACACACAGTCGAACAACGTCTGGCGTGGCATGCCATTATTGCCTTTTGGCAGCACAAACGGTCGAACGACGTCGTGCGTGGCATGACATCACCGCCCTAGGACTGTACGCACGATCGGACGACGTCGGGCATGGCATGACATCACTTCCCTAGGACAGCACACACGGTCGAACGACGTCGAGCCTGGCATTACATCACCGCCCTTGGACGGCACGCACGGTCAAACGACGTCGGGAGTGGAATGACATCACCTGCCTTGGACGTCACACACGGTCGAACGTCGTTGGGTGTGGCATGCCATCATCGCCTTTGGGCAGCACACACGATCGAATGACGTCGGGCGTGGCATGACATCACCGCCTTTGGGCAGCACACACGGTCGAATGACGTCGTGTGTGGCATGCCATCATCACCTTTGGGCAGCACACACCGTCGAACTACGTCGGGCGTGGCATGCCATCATCACCTTTGGGAAGCACAAACGGTCGAACCACGTCAAGCGTGGCATGCCAACATCACCTTTGGGCAGCAAACATGGTCGAACGACGTCGGGCGTGGCATGCCAGCATCACCTTCGGACAACACACATGGTCGAAAGACATCGAGCGTGGCATGACATCACCTCCTTTGGACAATGCACACGGTCGAACGACGTTGGGCGCAACATGCCCTCACCGCCTTTGGAAAGCTCACACGGTCGAATGACGTCGGGCATGGCATGCCATCATCACCTCTGGGCAGCACAAACAGTCGAACGGCATCGGGTGTGGCATGCATCATCGCCCTTGTACGGCGAACACGGTCAAACGACGTCGGGTGTGGCATGCCACATCGCCTTTGGGCAGCATACACGGTCGAACGACGTCGGGCGTGGCATGCCATCATGGCCCTTGGATAGCACACACGGTCGAACGATGTCGGGCGTGGCATGCCATCATATCCCTTGAACGACAAACAAGGTTGAACGACGTTGGGCGTGGCATACATAATTGCCTTTGGACTAGCTGAAACAGTTGGACGGCGTAAGGCGTGGCATAACATCATCGCCCTTGAAAGGGAAACACGGTCGAACGACGTAGAGCGTGGCATGCCATCACTGCATTGGGACAGCACACACGGTCATACGACGTCGGGCGTGGCATGCCATCATCGCCTTTTGGCAGCACAAACGGTCATACGACGTCGACCGTGGCATGCCATCACCGCCCTTGGGCAGCACACACAGTCGAAAGACGTCGGGCGTGGCATGACATCACCGCCTTTCGACAGCACACACAGTCGAACGACGTTAGGCGTGACATGCCCTCACCGCCTTTGCCCAGCACACACGATCAAACGACGCCGGGCATGGCATGCCATCATCACCTTTGGGCAGCACAAACGGTCGGACGGCATCGTGCGTGGCATGCCATTGTCGCCCTTGGACGTCAAACATGGTCGAACGACGTCGGGCGTGGAATGCCATCATCTCCTTTAGGCAGTACACACGGTCGACATCGTCGAGCGTGGCATGCCATCATGGCCCTTGGACACCACACACAATCGAACGAAGTTGATCGTCACATGCCATCATAGCCCTTGAACGGCAACCAAGGTTGAATGACGTCGGGCGTGGCATGCCATCATCGCCTTTGGACTAGCTGACACCATCGGACCACGTCGTGCGTGGCATGCCATCATCGCCCTTGGACGAGAAACACGGTAGAACGACGTTGGGCGTGGCATGCCATCACCGTCCTTGGACAGCACACATGGTCAGATGACGTCGGGCGTGGTATGCCATCACTGCCCTTGGACAGCACACACGGTAGGACGACGTCGGGCGTGGCATGAGATCACCACTCTTGGACTGAACGCATCGTAAGACTACGTCGGGAGTGGCATGACATCACCACCTTTGGACAGCACACACGGTCAAACGACGCGTGGCATGGCATGATATCACTGCCCTTGAACTGCACGCACAGTCAGACGACATTGGGCGTGGCATGACATCACCGCCTTTGGAAAGCTCACAAGGTCGGCAACTTTGGGCGTGGCATGACATCTCCGCTCTTGGACAGCACGCATGGTCGGACGATATCAGACATGGCATGACATCACCGCCCTTGGGCAGCACACACGGTCGGACTACGTCGGGCGTGGCATGACATAACCTCCTTTGAACAGCACACACGGTCGAACGACGTCGTGCGTGGCATGCCATCATCGCCTTTGGGAAGCACACACGGTCGAATGACGTCGGGCGTGGCATACCATCATAGCCCATAGATGGCAAACACGGTCGAACGACGCCGGGCGTGGAATGCCATCATAGCCTTAGGGCCGCACACCCGGTCGAACGACGTCGGGCGTGGCATGCTGTCATGGCCCTTGGACACCACACACGGGCGAACAAAGTCGGGCGTGGCAGGCCATCATATCCCTTGAACGGGAAACAAGGTTGAACGACGTGAGGCGTGGCATGCCTTTATCGCCTTTGGACTAGCAGACACACTCAGACGGTGTCAGGTGTGGCATGCCATCATTGCCCTTGGACGGGAAACATGGTCGAACGACGTAGAGCGTGGCATGCCATCAACGCCTTGGGACAGCACACACAGAAGAACGACGTCGGGCGTGGCATGACATCATCACCTTTGGGCAGCACACACGGTTGAACTACGTCGGGCGTGGCATGCCATCATCGCCTTTGGGCAGCACAAACGATCGAACGACATCGGGCGTGGCATGCCATCATCACCTTTGGGTAGCACACACGGTCGAACGACGTCAGGCGTGGCATGCCATAATCGCCTTAAGGCAGCACACACAGTCGAAAGACGTCGGGCGTGGCATGACATCACCGCCTTAAGACAGCACACACGGTCGAACGACGCCGGGCGTGACATGAAATCACCGCCATACGACAGCACACGATAGGACGACGTCGGGCATGGCATGACATTACCGCCGTTGGGCAGCACACACGGTCAGACTACGTCAGGCGTGGCATGACATCACCACCTTTGTACAGCACACACGGTCGAACGACGTCGTGCGTGGCATGCCATCATCGACATTGGGCAGCACACACGATCGAATGACGTCGGGCGTGGCATACCATCATAGCCCGTAGATGGCAAACACGGTCGAATGACGTCGGGCATGGAATGCCATCATCGCCTTTGGGCAGCACACCCGGTCGAACGACGTCGGGCGTGGCATACCGTCATGGCCCTTTTACACCACACACGGTCTAACGAAGTTGGCATGCCATCATAGCCCTTGAACGACAAACAAGGTTGAATGACGTGAGGCGTGGCATGCCATCATCGCCTTTGGACAAGCTGACACACTCAGACGGCGTCGGGTGTGGCATGGCATCATTGCCCTTGGATAGGAAACATGGTCGAACGACGTAGAGCGTGGCATGCCATCAACGCCTTGGGACAGCACACACGGAAGAACGACGTCGGGCGTGGCATGACATCATCACCTTTGGGCAGCACACACGGTTGAACTACGTCGGGCGTGGCATGCCATCATCGCCTTTGGGCAGCACAAACGGTCGAACGACGTCGGGTGTGGCATGCCATCATCACCTTTGGGCAGCACAGACGGTCGAACGACGTCGGGCGTGGCATGCCATAATCGCCTTAAGGCCGCACACACAGTTGAAAGACGTCGGGCGTGGCATGACATCATTGCCTTTGGACAGCACACACGGTTGAACAACGTCGGGCGTGACATGCAATCACCCCATAGGACAGCAAACGATCGGACAATGTCGCGCATTCCATGACGTCACCGCCCTTGGGCAACACACACGGTCAGACTACGTCAGGCGTCGCATGACATCACCGCCTTTGTACAGCACACACGATCGAACGACGTCGGGCGTGGCATGCCATCATCACCTTTGGACACCACACACAGCCAAACGAAATCGAGTGTGGCATTCCATTATCGCTCTTTGGGCAGCACACACGGTGGAACTACGTCAGGCGTGGCATGCCATCATCGCCTTTGGGAAGCACAAAAAGATGAACGACATCGGGCGTGGCATGCAAACATCACCTTTGGGCAGCACTCACGGTCAAACGACGTCTGGCGTGGCATGCCAGCATCGCCTTTGGGCAGCACATGGTCGAAAGACGTCGGGCGTGGCATGATATCACCTTCTTTGGACAGCGCACACGGTCGAACGACGTCGGGCGTGGCATGCCATCACCACCTTTGGGAAACACAAACGGTCGAATGACGTCGAGCGTGGCATGCCATCTGTCCTTTGAAAAGCACACACGGTCGAACGACGTCGGGCATGGCATAACATCACCGCCCTTGGACGGCACGCACGGTCAAACGACGTCGGGCATGGCATGACATCACCGCCATAGGACAGCACACGGTCGGACGACGGGGGGCATGGCATAACATCACCGCCCTTGGGCAACACACAGGGTTGGACTACGTCAGGCGTGGCATGACATCACCGCCTTTGTACAGCACACACGGTCGAACGACGTCGGGCGTGGCATGCCATCATCGCCTTTGGGCAGCACACACGATCGAACGACGTTTGGCGGGGCATGCCATAATAGCCCATGGACGGCAAACACAGTCGAATGACGTCAGGCGTGACATGCCATCACCGCCTTTGGACAACACACACGGTCGAATGACGTCGGGCGTGGCATGCCATCTTGCCCTTGGGAAGCACACACGGTCGAAAGACATCGGGCGTGGTATGACATCACCGCCTTTGAGGAGAACACACAATCAACCGACGTCGGGCGTGACATGCCATCACCGCCTTTATACAACACACGCTCGAACGAAGTCGGGCGTGGCATGCCATCATAGCCCTTGAACGGCAAACAAGGTTGAATGACGTCAGGCGTGGCATGCCATCATCGCCTTTGGACTAGCTGACACAGTCGAACGGCGTCGGGCGTGACATGCCATCATTGTCCTTGGACGGGAAACACGGTCGAACGATGTAGAGCGTGGCATGCCATCAACGCCTAAGGATAGCACACAAGGAAGGACGACGTCGGGCGTGGCATGCTATTATCTCCTTTGGGCAGCACAGACGGTCGGACGACGTCTGGCGTAGCATACCATTACCGCCATTGGACAGCACACATGGTCGGATGACGTCGGGCGTGGCATGCCATCACTGCCTTGGACAGCACACACGGTAGGACGACGTCGGACGTGGTATGAGATCACCGCTCTTGGACTGCACGCTTGGACGGACTACGTCGGGCGTGGCATGACATCACCACCTTTGGACAGCATACACGGTAGAACGATGCGTGGCATGGCATGACATCATCGCACTTGAATTGCACGCATGGTCAGACGACATCAAGCGTGGCATGACATCACGGCCTTTGGACAGCACACACAGTCGGCAACGTCGGCATCGCCGCTATTGGACAGCACGCATGGTGGGATGACATCGGGCATGGCATGACATCACCGCCCTTGGGCAGCACACACTGTCGGACTACGTCGAGTAAGGCATGACATCACCGCCTTTGGATAGCACACACGGTCGAACGATGTCATGAGTGTCTTGCCATCATCGCCTTTGGGTAGCACACACGGTCGAATGACCTCGGCATGGCATGCCATCATAGCCCATGGACGGAAAACACGGTCGAACGACGTCGGTCGTAAAATGCCATCATCACCTTTGGGCAGCACACACGATCGAATAACGTCAAGCGTGGCATGCCGTCATGGCCCTTAGACAGCACACACAGTCGAACGATGTCGGGCGTGGCGTGCCATCATAGCCGATGAACGGAAAACAAGGTTGAACGACGTCAGGCGTGGCATGCCATCATCGCCTTTGGACTAGCCGACAAAGTCAGACGGCATAAGGCGTGGCATGCCATCACCGCCCTTGGACGGGAAACACGGTCCAACGACGTAGAGCGTGACATGCCATCAACGCCTTGGGACAACACACATGGAAGAATGACATCGGGCGTGGCATTCTATCATCGCCTTTGGGCAGCATAAACGGTCGGACGACGTCGGGCGTGGCATGCCATCCCAGCCCTTGGACATCACACACGGTCAGATGACGTCGACCGTGGCATGCCATCACCGCCCTTCGACAACACACACGGTAGGACGACGTCGGGCGTGGCATGACCTCACCGCCCTTGGTCAGCACACACGGTCGGACTACCTCGGGCATGGCATGACATCACCACCTTTGGATAGCACACACGGTCTAACGACGTCAGACGTGGCATGCTATCATCGCCTTTGGGCAGCACACACGATCAAATGACATCGGGCGTGGCATTCCATCATATCCCTTGGACGGCAAACACGGTCGAACGACGTCAGGCGTGACATGCCATCACCGCCTTTGGACAGCACACACGGTCGAACATCGTCGGGTGTGGCATGCCATCATCGCCTTTGGGCAGCTCACACGGTCGAACGACGTTTGACGTGGCATGCCATTATTGCCTTTGGGCAGCACAAACGGTCGAACGACGTCAGGCGTGGCATGACATCACTGCCCTAGGACTGCACGCATGATCGAACGACGTCGGGCGTGGCATGACATCACCGCCCTTCGACAGTTGACACAGTCGAACGACGTCGATCCTGGCATGATATCACTGCCATTGGACGGCACGCACGTTTGAACGACGTCGGGCGTGGCATGACATCACCACCCTTGGGCGTCACACACAGTTGAACGTCGTTGGGCGTGGCATGACATCATCGCCTTTGGTCCGCACACACAATAGAATGACGTCGGGCGTGGCATGACATCACCGCATTTGGGCAGCACACATGGTGAAACAACGTCGGGCGTGACATGCCATCACCGCCTTTGGACAGCACACACAATCAAATGACGTCTAGCGTGGCATGCCATCATCCCCTTTGGGCAGCACACACGGTCGAACTACGTCGGACGTGGCATGCCATTATCTCCATTGGGAAGCACAAACGGTAGAACGACGTCGGGCGTGGCATGCCAGCATCTCCTTTGGGTAGCACAAACGGTCGAAAGACGTGCAGCGTGGATGACATTACCTCCTTTGGACAGAGCATACGGTAGAACAACGTAGAGCGTGGCATGCCATCACCGCCTTGGGACATCACACACGGTCAGACGACGTCGGGTGTGGCATGCTATCATCGCCTTTGGGCAGCACAAACAGTCGGACGACATCGGGTGTGGCATGCCATCACCGCCGTTGGATAGCATAGAAGGTCGGATGACGTCTGGCGTGGCATGCCATCGCCGCCCTTGGATTGCACCCATGGTAGAATGACGTGGGGCATGGCATGAGATCACCGTTCTTGGACTGCACGCATGGTCGGGCAAGGCATGACATCACCGCCATAGGACAGCACACGATTGGACGACGTCGGGCATGGCATGACATCACCGCCCTTGGGCAGCACACATTGTCGGACTACGTCAGGCATGGCATGACATCACTGCCTTTGTACAGCACACCCGATCGAACGACATCGAGCGTGGCATGCCATTATCGCCTTTGGGCAGCACACACGATCGAACGACGTCGGGCGGGGCATGCCAGAATAAGCCATGGACGGCAAACACGGTCGAACAACGTCTGGCGTGACATGCCATCTTGCCTTTGGGAAGCACACACAGTCGAAAGACGTCGGGCGTGGTATGGCATCACCGCCTTTGGGCATCACACACAGTCAAACATCGTCGGGCGTGACATGCCATCATCGCCTTTAGACAGCACACACGGTCGAACGAAGTCAGGCGTGGCATGCCATCATAGCCCTTGAACGGCAAACAAGGTTGAATGACGTCAGGCATGGCATGCCATCATCGCCTTTGGACTAGTTGACACAGTCGGACGGCATTAGGCATGGCATGCCATCATCGTCCTTGTATGGGAAGCACGGTCGAACGACGTAGAGCGTTGCATGCCATCAACGCCTAAGGACAGCACTCAAAGAAGGACGACGTCGGGCGTGGCATGCTATCATCTCCATTGGGTAGCACATACGGTCAGACTACGTTAGGCGTGGCTTGAAATCACCTCCCTTAGACAGCACACATGGTCGGATGACGTCGGTCATGGCATGCCATCATCTTCTTTGGGAAGCACAAATGGTCAAACGACGCCAACGTGGCATGCCAACATCACATTTGGGTAGCACACACGGTCGAACGACGTCGGGCGTGGCATGCCAGCGTCGCCTTTGGGAAGCACACACGGTCGAAAGACATTGAGCGTGGCATGACATCACCTCCTTTGGGAAGCACACACGGTCGAACAACGTCGGGCGTGGCATGCCATCATCGCCTTTGGGCAGCACAAATGGTCGAACGACGTCGGGCGTGGCATTCAATCATCACCTTTAGGCAGCACACACGGTTGAACTACGTCGGGCGTGGCATGCCATCATCGCCTATGGGCAGCACAAACGGTCGAACGATGTCAGGCGCGACATGCCATCACCGCCTTTGGAAAGCACACACGGTCGAACGACGTCGGGCGTGGCATGCCATCATAACCTTTAGGCAGCACACACGGTTGAACTAAGTCGGGCGTGGCATGCCATCATCGCCTTTGGGCAGCACAAACGATCGAACGACATTGGGCGGGGCATGCCAGAATAGCCCATGGACGGCAAACACGGTCGAACAACGTCTGGCATGACATGCAATCTTGCCTTAGGGAAGCACACACAGTCGAAAGACGTCGGGCGTGGTATAACATCACCGCCTTTGGGCATCACACACAGTCAAACGTTGTCGGGCGTGACATGCCATCATCGCCTTTAGACAGCACACACGGTCGAACGAAGTCAGGCGTGGCATGCCATCATAGCCCTTGAACGGCAAACAAGGTTGAATGACGTCAGGCGTGGCATGCCATCATCTCCTTTGGACTAGTTGACACAGTCGGACGGCATCGGGCATGGCATTCCATCATCGCCCTTTGACGGGAAACACGGTCGAACGACGTAGAGCGTGGCAAGCCATCAACGCCTATGGACAGCACACAAAGAAGGACGACTTCGGGCGTGGCATGCTATCATCTCCATTGGGTAGCACATACGGTCAGACTACGTCGGGCGTGGCATGAAATCACCTCCCTAAGACAGCACACATGGTCGGATGACGTCGGTGGTGGCATGCCATCATCTTGTTTGGGAATCATAAATGGTCGAACGACGCCGACGTGGCATGCCAACATAACCTTTGGGCAGCACACAAGGTCGAACGACGTCGGGCGTGGCATGCCAGCATCGCCTTTGGAAAGCACACATGGTCGAAAGACGTTGAGCGTGGCATGACATCACCTCCTTAGGAAAGCACACACGATCGAACAACGTCGGGCGCAACATGCCATCACCGCCTTTGGAAAGCACACACGGTCGAACAACGTCGGGCGTGGCATGCGATCATCACTTTTGGGCAGCACAAACAGTCGGATCGGCAATCAAGGTTGAACGACGTCGGGCGTGGCATACATCATCGCCTTTGGACTAGCTGACACAGTTGGCCGGCGTAAGGTATGGCATGCCATCATCGCCCATGGACGGGAAACACGGTCGAATGACGTAGAGCGTGGCATGCCATCACCGCCTTGGGACAACACACACGGTCAGAAGACGTCGGGTGTGGCATGCTATCATCGCCTTTGGGCAGCACAAACAGTCGGACGACATCGGGTGTGGCATGCCATCACCGCCCTTGGATAGCACACAAAGTGGGATGACGTCTGGCGTGGCATGCCATCGCCGCCCTTGGACTGCACCCACGGTAGGACGACGTGGGGCATGGAATGAGATCATCGCTCTAGGACTGCACCGTGGTCGGTCATGGCATGACATCACCGCCATAGGACAGAACACGATAGGACGACGTCGGGCATGGCATGATATCACCGCCCTTGGGCAGCACACACGGTCGGACTACGTCAGGCGTGGCATGACATCACCGCCTTTGTACAGCACACACGGTCGAACGATGTCAGGCGTGGCATGCCATCATTGCCTTTGGGCAGCACAGACGATCGAACGACGTCGGGCGGGGCATGCCATAATAGCCCATGGACGGCAAACACGGTTGAACGACGTCAGGCGTGACATGCCATCACCGTCTTTGGACAGCACACACGGTGGAACGACGTTGGGCGTGGCATGCCATCTTGCCTTTGGGAAGCACACACGGTCGAAATACGTCGAGCGTGGTATGACATCACCGCCTTTGGGCATCACACACGGTCAAACGTCGTCGGGCATGACATGCCATCATCGCCTTTGGACTAGCTGACACAATCAGACGGCGTCGGGCGTGGCATGCCATCATCGCCCTTTGACGGGAAACACGGTCGAACGATGTAGATTGTTGCATGCCATCAACACCTAAGGACAACACACAAGAAAGGACGACGTCGGGCGTGGCATGCTATTATCTCCTTTGGCCAGCACAGACGGTCGGACGACGTCTGGCGTAGCATACCATCACTGCCCTTGGTCACCACACATGGTCGGATGACGTCGGGCGTGGCATGCCATCACTGCCCTTGGACAGCACACACGGTAGGACGACGTCGGGCATGGTATGTGATCACCGCTCTTGGACTGCACGCATGGACCGACTACGTCGGGCGTGGCATGACATCACCACCATTGGACAACACACACGGTAGAACGATGCGTGGTATGGCCTGACATCATCGCCCTTGAACTGCACGCATGGTAAGACGACATCAAGCGTAGCATGACATCACCGCCTTTGGAAAGCACACACAGTCAGCAACGTCGGCATCTCCGCTATTGGACAGCACGCATGGCCGGACGACATCGGGCATGGCATGACATCACCGCCCTTGGGCAGCACACACGGTCGGACTACGTCGAGTATGGCATGACATCACCGCCTTTGGACAGCACACACGGTCGAACGATGTCAGGAGTGGCATGCCAGCATCGCCTTTGGGCAGCACACACGGTCGAATGACATCGGCATGGCATGCCATCAACGCATAAGGACAGCACACAAGGAAGGACGACATCGGGCGTGGCATGCCATAACCTCCTTTGGACAGCACACACCGTAGGACGACGTCGGCCATGGTATGATATCACCGCTCTTGCACTACACGCATTGTCAGACAACAGCGGGCGTGGCATGACATCACTACCTTTGGACAGCACAAACGGTAGAACTACGCGTGGCATGGCATGACATCATCGCCCTTGAACTACACGCACGGTCAAACGACATCGGGCGTGGCATGATATCATATCCCTTGGAGGGCAAACACGGTCGAACGACGTCAGGCGTGACATGCCATCACCGCCTTTAGGCACCACACACGATCGAATGACGTCGGACGTGGCCTGCCATAATATCCCTTGGACGACAAACACGATCGAACGACGTCAGGCGTGACATGCCATCACCGCCTTTGGACAGCACACACGGTCGAACGTCGTCAGGCGTGGCATGCTATCATCGCCTTTGGGCAGCACACACGGTCGAACGACGTTGGGCGTGGCATGACATCAACGCCTTTGGACAGCACACACGGTCGAACGTCATCGGGCGTGAAATGCCAACACCGCCTTTGGACAGCCCACACGGTAGAACGACGTCGAGCGTGGCATTCTATTATCTCCTTTGGGCAGCACACACGGTCGAATGACATCTGTCATGGCATGCCATTCTAGCTTTAAGGCAGCACAAACGGTCGAACGATGTCAGGCGTGGCATGACATCACCGCCCTAGGACTGTACACACGGTCGAGCGACGTCGAGCCTGGCATGACATCACCGCCTTTGGACGGCACGCACGATCGAACGACGTCGGGAGTGGCATGACATCACAACCCTCGGACGTCACACACGGTCAAACGTCGTTGGGCGTGGCATGCCATCATCGCCTTTGGGCAGCCACACGATCGAATGACGTCGGGCGTGGCATGACATCACCGCCTTTGGGCAGCACACACAGTCAAACGAAGTCGGGCATGACATGTCATCACCGCCTTTGGACAGCACACAAGGTCGAATGACGTCGGGCGTGGCATGCCATCATCACCTTTGGGCAGCACACACGGTCGAACTACGTCGGGCGTGGAATGCCATCATCGCCTTTGGGAAGCACAAACGGTCGAACCACGTCGGGCGTGGCATGCAAACATCACGTTTGGGCAGCACACACGGTCGAACGACGTCAGGCGTGGCATGCCAGCATCGCCTTTGGGCAACAACCACGGTTGAAAGACGTCGAGCGTGGCGTGACGTCACCTCCTTTCTACAGCGCACACGGTCGAACAACGTTGGGCGCGACATGCCATCACCGCCTTTGGAAAGAACACATGGTCGAACCAAGTTGGGCATGGCATGCCATCATCACCTTTGGGCAACACACACGGTTGAACTACGTCGGGTGTGTCATGCCATCATCGCCCTTGTATAGTGAATACGGTCGAACGACGTCGGGTGTGGCATGCATCATCGCCTTTGGGCAGCATACACGGTCGAACGACGTCGGGCGTGGCATGCCATCATGGCCCTTAGATAGAACACACGGTCGAACGACGTCGGGCGTGGCATGCCATCATATCCCTTGAAAGGCAAACAAGGTTGAACTACGTCGGGCGCGGCATACATTATCGCCTTTGGACTAGCTGACACAGTTGGACGGTGTAAGGTGTGGCATGCCATCATCGCCCTTGGAAGGGAAACACGGTCGAACGATGTAGATCGTGGCATGCCATCACCGCCTTGGGACAGCACACACAGTCAAATGACGTCGGGCGTGGCATGCCATCATCGCCTTTTGGCAGCACAAATGGTCATACGACGTCGACCGTGGCATGCCATCACCGCCCTTGGGCAGCACACACAGTCGAAACACGTCGGGCGTGGCATGACATCACCGCCTTTGGACAGCACACACGGTCGAACGACGTCAAGCATGACATGCCATCACCGCCTTTGGACAGCACACACGATCGAACGATGCTGGGCATGGCATGCCATCATAACCTTTGGGCAGCATAAATGGTCGGACGGCGTCGGGCGTGGCATGGCATTATCGCCCTTGGACGGCAAACACGGTCGAACGATATCAGGCGTGGAATGCCATCATCTCCTTAGGGCAGTACGCACGGTCGACATCATCGGGTGTGGCATGTCATCATGGCCCTTGGACACCACACACGATCGAACGAAGTCGGTCGTCGCATGCCATCATAGCCCTTGAACGACAACCAAGGTTGAATGACGTCGGGCGTGGCATGCCATCATCTCCTTTGGACTAGCTGACACCAATGGACTGCATCAAGCGTGGCATGCAATCATCGCCCTTGGACGGGAAACAAAGTAGAACGACGTAGAACGTGGAATGCCATCAACGCCTTGGGACAGCACACACGAAAGGACGACGTCGGGCATGGCATACCATCACCGCCCTTGGACAGCACACATGGGTGGATGACGTCTTGCGTGGCATGCCATCACTGTCCTTGGACAGTACAGATGGTAGGACGACGTCAGGCGTGGCATGAGATCACCGCTCTTGGACAGCACGCATGGTCAGACTACGTCGGGCGTGGCATGACATTACCACCTTTGGACAGCACACACGGTCGAACGACGCGTGGCATGGCATGACATCACCACCCTTGAACTACACGCACGGTCAGACGACATCGGGCGTGGCATGACATCACCCCCTTTGGACAGCACACACGGTCGACAACTTCGGGCGTGGCATGACATCTTCGCTCTTGCACAGCACACATGGTCGGACTACGTCAGGCGTGGCATGACATCACTTCCCTTGGGAAGCACACACGGTCGGACTACGTCGGGCGTGGCATGACATCACCTCCTTTAGACAGCACACACGGTCGAACGACGTCATGCGTGGCATGCCATAATCGCCTTTGGGCAGCTCACACTGTCGAATGACGTCGGGCGTGGCATACCATCATAGCCCATAGATTGCAAACACGGTCGAACGACGTCGGGCGTGGAATGCCATCATCGCCTTTGGGAGCACACCCGGTCGAACGACGTCGGGCATGGCATGCCGTCATGGCCTTTGGATACCACACACGGTCGAACTAAGTCGGGCGTGGCATGCCATCATATCGCTTGAACGGCAAACAAGGTTGAACGATGTGAGGCGTGGCATGCCATCATCGCCTTTTGACTAGCTGACACACTCAGACGGTGTCGGGTGTGGCATGCCATCATTGCCCTTGGACGGGAAACATGGTCGAACGACGTAGAGCGTGGCATGCCATCAACGCCTTGGGACAGCACACACGGAAGAACAACGTCGGGCGTGGCATGACATCATTACCTTTGGGAAGCACACACAGTTGAACTACGTCGGGCGTGGCATGCAATCATCACCTTTGGGCAGCATAAACGGTCGAACGACGTCGGGCGTGGCTTGCCATCATCACCTTTGGGCAGCACACACAGTCGAACGACGTCGGGCGTGGCATGCCATCATCGCCTTTGGGCAGCACACACGATCGAACGACGGCGGGCGTGACATGCAATCACCGCCATAGGACAGCACACGATCGGACGACGTAGCGCATGGCATGACATCACCGCCCTTGGGCAGCACATACAGTTAGACTACGTCAGGCAAGGCATGACATCACCGACTTTGACAGCACACACGGTCAAACGACGTTGTGCGTGGCATGCCATCATTGCCGTTGGGCAGCACACATGGTCGAATGACGTCGGGCGTGGCATACAATCATAGCTCGTAGATGGCAAACACGGTCGAACGACGTCAGGCGTGGAATGCCATCATCGCCTTTGGGCAGCACACCCGGTCGAATGACGTCGGGCGTGGGATGCCATCATGGCCCATGGACACCACACACGGTCGAACAAAGTCAAGCGTGGCATGCCGTCGTAGCCCTTGAACGGCAAACAAGGTTGAACTACGTGAGGCGAGGCATGCCATCATCGCCTTTGGAATAGCTAACACACTCAGCCGGCGTCGGGTGTGGCATGCCATCATTGCCCTTGGATGGGAAACATGGTCGAACGACGTAGAGCGTGGCATGCCATCAACGCCTTGGGAAAGCACACACGGAAGAACGACGTGAGGCGTGGCATGAAATCATCATCTTTGGGCAGCACACACGGTTGAACTACGTCGGGCTTGGCATGCCATCGTCGCCTTTGGGCAGCACAAGAGGTCGAACGACGTCGGGCGTGGCATGCCATCATCACCTTTGGGCAGCACACACGGTCGACCGACGTCGAGTGTGGCATGCCATAATCGCCTTATGGCAGCACACACAGTCGAAAGACGTCAGGCGTGGCATGACATCACTTCTTTTGGACAGCACACACGGTCGAACGACGTCGGGCGTGGCATGCCATCATCGCCTTTGGGCAGCACACACGATCGAATGACGTCTGGCGGGGCATGCAATAATAGCCCATGGACGGCAAACACGGTTAAACGACGTCAGGCGTGACATTCCATCACCGCCTTTGGAAAACACACACGGTCGAACGACGTCGGGCGTGGCATGCCATCTTGCCTTTGGGAAGCACACACGGTCGAAAGACGTTGGGCGTGGTATGACATCACCGCCTTTGGGCACCACACATGGTCAAACGACGTCGGGCGTGACATGCCATCACCGCCTTTAGACAGCACACACGGTCGAACGAAGTCGGGCGTGGCATCCCATAATAGCCTTTGAACGGCAAAAAAGGTTGAATGACGTCAGGCGTGGCATGCCGTCATCGCCTTTGGACTAGCTGACACAGTCGGACGGCGTCGGGCGTTGCATGCCATCATCGCCCTTGGATGGGAAACACGGTCGAACGACGTAGAGCGTGCGTGGCATGCCATCAACACCTAAGGACAGCACACAAGGAAGGACGACTTCAGGCGTGGCATGCTATTATCTCCTTTGGGCAGCACAGACGGTCGGACGACGTTTGGCGTAGCATACCATCACCGCCCTTGGACAGCACACATGGTCGGATGACGTCGGGCGTGGCATGCCATCACTGCCCTTGGACAGCACACACGGTAGGACGACGCGGGCGTGGTATGAGATCACCGCTCTTGGACTGCACGCATGGTCGGACTATGTTAGGTGAGGCATGCCATCACTGCCCTTGGACAGCACACACGGTAGTACGACGCGTGGCATGGCATGACATCATCGCCCTTGAACTAAACGCACGGTCAGACGACATCAACCGTGGCATGACATCACCGCCTTTGGACAGCACTCACAGTCGGCAACGTCGGCATCACTGCTATTGGACAGCACGCATGGTCGGACGACATCGGGCATGGCATGACATCACCGCCCTTGGGCAGCACACACGATCGGACTATGTCGAGTATGGCATGACATCACCACCTTTGGACAGCACACACGGTCGAACGATGTCAGGAGTGGCATGCCATCATCTCTTTTGGGCAGCACACACGGTCGAATGACGTCGGCTTGGCATGCCATCATAGCCCATGGATGGAAAACACGGTCGAACGACGTCGGTCGTAAAATGCCATCATCACCTTTGGTCAGCACACATGATCGAACGACGTCGAGCGTGGCATGTCGTCATGGCCCTTAGACACCACACAAAGTCGAACAAAGTTGGGTGTGGCGTGCCATCATAGCCATTGAATGGCAAACAAGGTTGAAAAACGTCAGGCGTGACATGCCATCATCGCCTTTGGACTAGCTGACACAGTCGGACGGCATCAGGCGTGGTATGCCATCATCGCCCTTTGACGGGAAACACGGTCGAACGACATAGAGCGTGACATCCCATCAACGCCTTGGGACAACACACACGGAAGAACGACATCGGGCGTGGCATTCTATCATCGCCTTTGGGCAGCACAAACGGTCGGACGACGTCGGGCGTGGCATGCCATCACCGCCCTTGGACATCACACATGATCGGATGACGTCGGGCGTGGGATGCCATCACCGCCCTTCGACAACGCACACGGAAGGACAACGTCGGGCGTGGCATGACCTCACCGCCCTTGGGCAGCACACACGGTCGTACTACATCGGGCATGGCATGACATCACCACCTTTGGATAGCACACACGGTCTAACGACGTCGGGCGTGGCATGCCATAATCGCCTTTGGGCAGCACACACGATCGAATGACGTCGGGTGTGGCATTCCATCATATACCTTGGACGGCAAACACGGTTGAACGACGTCAGGCGTGACATGCCATCACCGCCTTTGGATAGCATACACGGTCGAACGTCGTCGGGTGTGGCATGCCATCATCGCCTTTAGGCAGCTCACACGGTTGAACGACGGTTGGCGTAGCATGACATCACCGCCTTTGGACAGCACACACGGTCGAACGACGTCGAGCGTGACATGCCAACACTGCCTTTGGACAGCACACACGGTCGAACGACGTCGAGCGTGGCATTCCATTGTCGCCTTTGGGCAGCACACACGGTAGAACGACGTCTGGCATGGAATACCATTATTGCCATTGGGCAGCACAAACGGTCGAACGACATCAGGCGTGGCATGCCATCACCGCCTTTGGACAACACACAAGGTCGAATGACGTCGGGCGTGGCATGCCATCATAACCATTGGGCAGCACAAACGGTCGAACTACATCGGGCATGACATGCCATCACCGCCTTTGGACAGCACACAAGGTCAAACGACGTCGGGCATGACAAGCCATCACCGCCTTTGGACAGTACACAAGGTCGAATGACATCAGGCGTGGCATGCATTCATTACCTTTGTGCAGCACACACGGTCGAACTACGTCGGGTGTGGCATTCCATCATCGCCTTTGGGAAGCACAAACGATCATACCACGTCGGGCGTGGCATGCCAATATCACCTTTGGGCAGCACACACGGTCGAACGACGTCAGGCGTGGCATGCCAGCATTGCCTTTGGGCAACATACACGGTTGAAAGACGTCGAGCATGGCATGACATCACGCCCTTGGGCAGCACACACGGTCAAACTATGTTAGGCGTGGCATGACATCACCGCCTTTGTACAGCACACACGATCGAACGACGTCGTCAGTGGCACGCCATCATCGCCTTTGGCAGCACACACGGTCGAATGATGTCGGGCATCGCATACCATCATAGCCCAATGATGGCAAACACGGTCGAACGACGTCGGACGTGGAATGCCATCATCTCCTTTAGGCAGCACACCCGGTCGAACGACGTCGGGCATGGCATGCCGTCATTGCCCTTGGACACAACACACGGTAAAACAAAGTCGGGCGTGGCATGCCATCATAGCCCTTGAAAAGCAAACAAGGTTGAATGACGTCAGGCGTGGCATGCCATCATCGCCTTTGGACTAGCTAACACAGTCGGACGGCGTAGGGCGTGGCATGCCATCATCTCCTTTGGACGGGAAACACGGTCGAACGACGTAGAGCGTGGCATGCCATCAACGCCTAAGGACAGCACACAAGGAAGGACGACGTCGGGCGTGGCATGCTATAAACTCCTTTGGGCAGCACAAACGGTCGGTCGACTTTTGGCGTAGCATACCATCACTGCCCTTGGACAGCACACATGGTCGGATGACGTCGGGCGTGGCATGCCATCACTGCCCTTGGACAGCACACACGGTAGGACGACGTCGGGCGTGGTATGAGAACACCTCTCTTGGACTACACGCATAGTCGGACTACGTCGGGCGTGGCATGACATCACCACCTTTGGACAGCACACACGGTAGAATGACACGTGGCATGGCAAGACATCATCGCCCTTGAACTGCATGCATGGTCAGACGACATCAAGCGTGGCATGACATCACCGCCTTTGGACAATACACACAGTCGGCAACGTCGGCATCGCCGCTATTGGACAGCACGCATGGTCGGACTACATCAGGCTTGGCATGACATCACCGCCCTTGGGCAGCACACACGGTCGGACTACGTCGAGCATGGCATGACATCACCGCATTTGGACAGCACACACGGTCGAACAACGTCAGGCGTGGCATGCCATCATCGCCTTTGGGAAGCACACACGGTGGAATGACGTCGGCATGGCATTCCATCATAGCCCAGGGACGCCAAACACGGTCGAATGACGTCAAGCGTAAAATGCCTTCATCGCCTTTGGGCAGCACACACGATCGAACAACATCAGGCGTGGCATGCCGTCATGGCCCTTAGACACCACACACATTCGAACGAAGTCGGGCGTGGCGTGCCATCATAGCCCTTGAACGGCAAACAAGGTTGAACGACGTCAGGCGTGGCATGCCATCATCGCCTTTGGACTAGCTGACACAGTCGGACGGCATCAGGCGTGGCATGCCATCATCGCCCTTGGACGGGAAACACGGTAGAACGACGTAAAGCGTGACATGCCATCAATGCCTTGGGAAAGCACACACGGAAGAACGACATCAGGCGTGGCATTCTATCATCGCCTTTGGGCAGCACAAACGGTCGGACGACGTTGGTCGTGACATGCCATCACTACCCTTGGACATCACACACGATCAGATGACGTCGGGCGTGGCATGCCATCACTGACCTTGGATAGCACACACGGTAGGACGATGTCGGGCATTGTATGAGATCACCGTTCTTGGACTTCACGCATGGTCAGACTACGTCGGGCGTGGCATGACATCACCACCTTTGGACAGCACACACGGTAGAACGACGCGTGGCATGGCATGACATAATCGCCCTTGAATTCCATGCACGGTCAGACGACATCAAGCGTGGCATGTCATCACCGCCTTTGGACAACACACACAGTCGGCAACGTCGGCATCGCCGCTATTGGACAACACGCATGGTCGGACTACGTCGAGCATGGCATGACATCACCGCCTTTGGACAGCACACACGGTCGAACAACGTCAGGCGTGGCATGCCATCATCGCCTTTGGGAAGCACACACGGTGGAATGACGTCGGCATGGCATGCCGTCATAGCCCATGGACGGCAAACACGGTCGAACGACGTCGGGTGTAAAACGCCATCATCGCCTTTGGGCATCACACACGCTTGAACAACGTCAGGCGTGGCATGCCGTCATGGCCCTTAGACACCACACACATTCGAACGAAGTCGGGTGTGGCGTGCCATCATAGCCCTTGAACGGCAAACAAGGTTGAACGATGTCAGGCGTGGCATGCCATCATCGCCTTTGGACTAGCTGACATAGTCGGACGGCATCAGGCGCGGCATCCCATCATCGCCCTTGGACGGGAAACACAGTAAAACGACGTAGAGCGTGACATGCCATCAACGCCTTGGGACAGCACACACGGAAGAACGACATCGGGCGTGGCATTCTATCATCGCCTTTGGGCAGCACAAACGGTCGGACGACGTCAGGCGTGACATGCCATCACCACCCTTGGACATCACACACGGTCAGATGACGTCGGGCGTGGCATGCCATCACCGCCCTTCGACATCACACACGGTAGGACGATAGCGGGCGTGGCATGACCTCACCGCCCTTAGGCAGCACACACAGTCGGACTACGTCGGGCGTGGCATGACATCACCACCTTTGGATAGCACACACGGTCTAACAACATCGGGCGTGGCATGCCATCATCGCCTTTGGGCAGCACACACGATTGAATGACGTCGGGCGTGGCATGCCATCATATCCCTTGGACGGCCAACACGGTCGAACGACGTCAGGCGTGACATATCATCACCGCCTTTGGACAGCACACACGGTCGAACGTCGTTGGGTGTGGCATGCCATCATCGCCATTGGGCAGCTCTCACGATCGAACGACGTTGGGCGTGGCATGACATCACCGCCTTTGGACAATACACACGGTCGAATAACGTCGAGCGTGACATGCCAACACCGCCTTTGGACAGCATAGACGGTCGATCGACATCGAGCGTGGAATTCCATTATCGCCTTTGGGCAGCACACACGGTAGAACGACGTCTGGCGTGGCATGCCATTATTGCCTTTGGGCAGCACAAACAGTCGAACGACATCAGGCGTGGCATAAAAATCACCGTCTTAGGACTGCACTCATGGTTGGACGACGTCGGGTGTCGCATGACATCACCACCCTTCGACAGCACACACGGTCGAACGACGTCGGGCTTGGAATGACATCACTGCCCTTGGACGGCACGCATGGTCGAACGACGTCGGGCGTGGAATGACATCACCACCCTTAGACGTCACACACGGTTGAACGTCGTTGGGCGTGGCATGCCATCATCGCCTTTGGGCAGCACACACGATCGAACAACATCAGGCGTGGCATGCCGTCATGGCCCTTAGACACCACACACATTCGAATGAAGTCGGGCGTGGCGTGCCATCATAGCCCTTGAACGGCAAACAAGGTTTAACGACGTCAGGCGTGGCATTCCATCATCACCTTTGGACTAGCTGACACAGTCAGACGGCATCAGGCGTGGCATGCCATCATCGCCCTTGGACGGGAAACACGGTAGAACGACGTAAAGCGTGACATGCCATCAATGCCTTGGGAAAGCACACACGGAAGAACGACATCAGGCGTGGCATTCTACCATCGCCTTTGGGCAGCACAAACGGTCGGACAACGTTGGTCGTGACATGCCATCACCGCCCTTGGACATCACACACGGTCAGATGACGTCGGGCGTGGCATGCCATCACTGACCTTGGATAGCACACACGGTAGGACGATGTCGGCCATTGTATGAGATCACCGCTCTTGGACTTCACGCATGGTCAGACTACGTCGGGCGTGGCATGACATCACCACCTTTGGACAGCACACACGGTAGAACGACGCGTGGCATGGCATGACATAATCGCCCTTGAATTCCATGCACGGTCAGACGACATCAAGCGTGGCATGCCATCATCACCTTTTGGCAGCACATACGGTCGAATGACGTCGGGCGTGGCATGCCATAATCGCCTTAAGGCAGCACACACAGTCAAACGACGTCGAGCGTGGCTTTCCATTATTGCCCTTGGATAGCACACATGGTAGGACTACGTCGGGCGTGGCATGACATCACCGCCTTTGGACAGCACACACGGTCGAACGACGTCGGGCGTGGAATTCCATCATCGCCTTTGGGCAGCACACACGGTCGAACAATGTCAGGCGTGGCATGCCGTCATGGCCCTTGGACACCACACACGGTCGAACGAAGTCGGGCGTGGCATGCCATCATAGCCCTTGAACGACAAAAAAGGTTGAACGACGTCAGGCGTGGTATGCCATCATCGCCTTTGGACTAGCAGACACACTCAGACGGCGTCGGGTGTGGCATGCCATCATTGCTCTTGGACGGGAAACATGGTCGAACGATGTAGAGCGTGGCATGCCATCAACGCCTTGGGACAGAACACACGGAAGAACGACGTTGGGCGTGGCATGACATCATCACCTTTGGGCAGCACACATGGTGGAACTACGTCGGGCGTGGCATGCCATCATCGCCTTTGGGCAGCATTAAACGGTCGAACGACGTCGGGCGTGGCATGCCATCATCACCTTTGGGCAGCATACACGGTCGAACGACGTCGGGCGTGGCATGCCATAATCGACTTAAGGCAGCACACACAGTAGAAAGACGTCGGGCGTGGAATGATATCACCACCTTTCAACAGCACACACGATCGAACAACGTCGGGCGTGACATGCCATCACCGCCATAGGACAGCACACGATCGGACGACGTCGGGCATGGCATGACATCACCTCCCTTGGGAAGCACACACTCGAACGACGTCGGGCATGGCATGCCATCATCGCCTTTGGACATCACACACGGTCAAACGACGTCGAGCGTGGCATTCCATTATCGCCTTTGGGCAGCACACAAGGTCGAACTATGTCGGGCGTGGCATGCCATCATTGCCTTTGGGAAGTACAAAAAGTTGAACGACATCGGGAGTTGCATGCCAACATCACCTTTGGGCAGCATACACGGTCAAACGACGTCAGGCGTAGCATGCCAGCATTGCCTTTGGGAAGCACACGGTCGAAAGACGTCGGGCGTGGCATGACATCACCTCCTTTAAACAGCACACACGGTCGAACAACGTCGAGCGCGACATGCCATCACCACCATTAGAAAACACACACGGTCGTACGATGTCGAGCGCGACATGCCATCATTGCCATTAGAAAGCACACACGGTCGAACGACGTCGGGCGTGGTATGCAAACATCACCTTTGGGCAGTACAAACGGTCAAACGACGTCGGGCGTGGCATGCCATCTTGCCTTTGGGAAGCACACACGGTCGAATGACGTCGGGCGTGGCATGACATCACCGCCCTTGGACGGCACGAACGGTCAAACGACGTCGGGTGTGGCATGACATCACCACCCTTGGACAGCACAGACAATCGGCAACGTAGGGCGTGGCATGACATCACCGCCATAAGACAGCACACGGTCGGACGACGTCGGGCATGACATAACATCACCGCCCTTGGGTAACACACACGGTTGGACTATGTCAGGCGTGGCATGACATCACTGCCTTTGTACAACATACACGGCCGAACGACGTCTGGCGTGGCATGCCATCATCGCCTTTGGGCAGCACACACGATCGAATGATGTCTGGTGAGGCATGCCATAATAGCCCATGGAAGGCAAACACGGTCGAACGATGTCAGGCGTGACATGCCATCACCGCCTGTGGACAACACACACGGTCGAACGACGTCGGCGTGGCATGCTATCTTGCCTTTGGAGAGCACACACGATCGAAAGACGTCGGGCGTGGTATGACATCACCACCTTTGGGCAGCACACATGGTCAAACGACGTCGGCGTGACATGCCATCACCGCCTTTAGACAGCACACAAGTAAGGACGACGTCGGGCGTGGCATGCTATCATCTCTTTTGGGCAGCATTGACCGTCGGACGACTTCTGGCGTGGCATGCCATCAACGCCCTTGGACAGCACACATGGTCAGATGACGTCGAGCGTGGCATGCCATCACCGCCCTTGAACAGCATACACGGTAGGACGACGTCAGGCGTGGCATGACATCACCGCTCTTGGACAGCACGCATGGTCAGACGGCGTCGGGCAAGGCATGACATCATCGCCCTTGGGCAGAACACACGGTGGGACTACGTCTGGCGTGGCATGACATCATCGCCTTTGGACTGCACACACGGTCGAACAACGTCGTGCGTGGTATGTAATCATCGTCTTTGGGCAACACACACGGTCGAATGACGTCGGGCGTGCCATACCATCATAGCCCATGGATGGCAAACACTGTCGAACGACGTCGGGCGTGGAATGCCATCATCGCCTTTGGGCAGCACACACGGTCGAACGACGTCAGGCGTGGCATGCCATCATGGTCCTGGACACCACACACGATCGAACGATGTCGGGCGTGGCATGACATCACCGCCCTAGGACTGCACGCACTGTCGGACGACGTTGGGTGTGGCATGACATTACCGCCCTTAAACAGCACACACGGTCGAACGATGTCGGGCGTGGAATGCCATCACCGCCCTTGGACGACACGTATGGTCGAACGACGTCGGGCGTGGCATGACATCACCACCCTTGGACAGCACAGATAATTGGCAACGTCGGGCATGGCATGACATCGCCGCCCTTGGGCAGCACACACGGTCGAACTACGTCAGGCGTGGCATGACATCACCGCCTTTGTACAACACACACGGTCGAACGACGTCGAGCGTGGCATGCCATTATCGCCTTAGGGCAGCACACATGATCAAACGACGTCGGGAGAGGCATGCCATAATAGCCCATGGACGGCAAAAATGGTTGAACGACGTCAGGCGTGACATGCCATCACCGCCTTTGGACAGCACACACGGTCGATAGACGTCGAGCGTGGCATGCCATCTTACCCTTGGGAAGCACACACGGTTGAAAGACGTCGTGCGTGGTACGATATCACCGCCTTTGGGCAGCACACACGGTCAAACGATGTCGGGCATGACATCACATCACCGCCTTTAGACAGCACACACGGTCGAACGAATTCGGGCGTGGCATGCCATTATAGCCCTTGAATGGCAAATAAGGTTGAATGACGTCAGGCGTGGCATGCCATCATCGCCTTTGGACTAGCTGACATAGTCGGACGGCGTCGGGCGTGGCATGCCATCATCGCCCTTGGATGGGAAACATGGTCAAACGACGTAGAGCGTGGCATTCCATCAACGCCTAAGGACAGCACACAAGAAAGGACGACATCGAGCGTGGCATGCTATCATCTCCTTCGGGCAGCACAGACGGTCGGACGACGTCGGGCGTGGCATGCCATCACGGCCCTTAGATAGCACACATGATTAAACGACGTTGGGCGTAGCATGATATCACCGTCTTTGTACAGCACACACGGTTGAACGACGTCGGGCGTGGCATGACATCACCGCCCTTGGACAACATACACGGTTGAACGACGTCGGGCGTGGCAAGCCATCATAGCCCTTGGACGGCAAACAGGGTCGAACGACGTGAGGCGTGGCATGCCATCATCGCTTTTAAACCAGCTGACACAGTCGGACGGCGTCGGGCGTGGCATGCAATCATCGCCCTAGGACGGCAAACACAGTCGAACGACGTCGAGGGTTGCATGCCATGCCCGCCTTTGAAAAGCACACACAGTCGGACAACGTCGGGCGTGGCATGCCATCATCTCATTTGGGCAGCACAGACTGTCTGACGGCGTCAGGCGTGGCATGCCATCATCGCCGTTGGGCAGCACAAACGATCGATCGTCGTCGGGCGTGGCATGCCATCATAGCCCTTGGACAGCACACACGGTCGGCAATGTCGGGCAATGCATTAAAGCACCGCCCTTGGACAGTACACACGGTCAAACGACGTCCAGCATGGCATGACATCCCTACCCTTGGACTACACGCACGATCGGATGACGTCGGGCGTGGCATGACATCACCACCTTTGGATAGCACACACGGTAGAACAACGCGTGGCATGGCATGACATCATCGCCCTTGAACTGCACGCACGGTTAGACGACATCAAGCGTGGCCTGACATCACCGCCTTTGGACAGCACACACAGTCGGCAACGTCGGCATCGCCGCTATTGGAGAGCACGCATGGTCAGACGACATTGGGCATGGCATGACATCACTGCCCTTGGGCAGCACACACGGTCGGACTACTTCGAGCATGGCATGACATCACCGCCTTTGGACAGCACACACGGTCGAACGACGTCGGGCGTGGCATGCCATCTTGCCTTTGGGAAGCACACACGGTCGAAAGACATCGGGCGTGCTATGAAATCACCGCCTTTGGGCATCACATACGGTCAAACGTCATCGGGCGTGACATGCCATCATCGCCTTTAGAGAGCACACACGATCGGACGACGTCGGGCGTGGCATGCTATCACCGCTCTTGGATTGCACGCATGGTTGGGCATGGCATGACGTCATCGCCATAGGACAGCACACGATCGGACGACGTCGGGCACGGCATGACATCACCGCCCTTGGGCAGCACACACGGTAAGACTACGTCAGGCGTGGCATGACATCACTGCCTTTGTACAGCACACCCGGTCGAACGACGTCGGGCGTGGCATGCCATTATCGCCTTTGGGCAGCACACACGATCGAGCAACGTCGGGTGGGGCTTGCCATAATAGTCCATGGACGGCAAACACGGTCGAACGACATCTGGCGTGACATGCCATCACCGCCTTTGGACAGCACACACGGTCGAACGACGTCGGGCGTGGCATGCCATCTTGCCTTTGGGAAGCACACACGGTCGAAAGACGTCGGGCGTGCTATAACATCACCGCCTTTGGGCATCACACACGGTCAAACTTCATCGGGCGTGACATGCCATCATCGCCTTTAGACAGCACACACGATCGAACGAAGACAGGCGTGGCATGCCATCATAGCCCTTGAACGGCAAACAAGGTTGAATGACGTTAGGCGTGGCATGCCATCATCGCCTTTGGACTAGTTGACACAGTCGGACGGCGTCGGGCGTGGCATGCCATCATCGGCCTTAGACGGGAAACACGGTCGAACGATGTAGAGCGTGGCATGCCATCAATGCCTAAGAACAGCACACAAAGAAGGACGACGTCGGGCGTGGCATGCTATCATCTCCTTTGGGTAGCACAGACGGTCAGACGACGTCGGGCGTTGAATGCCATCACCTCCCTTGGACAGCACACTTGGTCGGATGACGTCGGGCGTGGCATGCCATCATCTTCTTTGGGAAGCACAAACGGTCGAACGACGCCGATGTGGCATGCAAACATCACCTTTGGGCAGCACACACGGTCGAACGACGTCAGGTGTGGCATGCCAGCATCGCCTTTGGGAAGCACACACGGTCAAAAGACGTCCAGCGTGGCATGGCATCACCTCCTTTGGACAGCGCACACGGTCGAACAACGTCGGGCGCGACAAGCCATCACCGCCTGTGGAAAGCACACACGGTCGAACGACGTCGGGTATGGCGTGCGATCATCACCTTTGGGCAGCACAAACAGTCAGACCGGCAAACAAGGTTGAACGACTTTGGGCGTGGCATACATTATCGCCTTTGGACTAGCTGACATAGTTGGCTGGCGTAAGGCGTGGCATGCCATCATTGCCCTTGGAGGGGAAACACGGTCGAACGACGTAGAGCGTGGCATGCCATCACCGCCTTGAAACAGCACACACTATCAGACGATATCGGGCGTGGCATGCTATCATCGCGTTTGGGCAGCACAAACAGTCCGACGACATCGGGTGTGGCATGCAATCACCGCACTTGGATAGCACACAAGGTCGGATGACGTCTGGCGTGGCATACCATCGCCGCCCTTTGACTGCACCCATGGTAGGACGACGTCTGGCGTGACATGCCATCATCGCCTTTGGACAGCACACACGGTCGAACGTCGTCAGTGTGGCATGCCATCATCGCCTTTGGGTAGCTCACACGGTCGAACAACGTTGGCCGTGGCATGACATCACCGCCTTTGTACAGAACACACGGTCGAACAACGTCGAGCGTGACATGCCAACACCGCCTTTGGACAGCACACACGGTCGATCGACGTCGAGCGTTGCTTTCCATTATCGCCTTTGGACCTCACACACGGTCGAACGACGTCGGGGGTGGCATGCCGTCATGGCCCTTGGACACCACACACGGTCGAACGAAGTCAGGCGTGGCATGCCATCATAGCCCTTGAACGACAAACAAGGTTGAACAACGTCAGGCGTTGCATGCCATCATCGCCTTTGGACTAGCAGACACACTCAGACGGCGTCAGGTGTGGCATGCCATCATTGCTCTTGGACGGGATACATGGTCGAACGACGTAGAGCGTGGCATGCCATCAACGCCTTGGGATAGCACACACGAAAGAATGACGTCGGGCGTGGCATGACATCATCACCTTTGGGCAGCACACACGGTGGAACAACGTCGGGCGTGGCATGCCATCATTGCCTTTGGCCTGCACAAAACGGTCGAACGACGTCGGGCGTGGCATGCCATCATCACCTTTGGGCAGCACACACGGTCGAACGACGTCGGGCGGGCTTGCCATAATCGCCTTAAGGCAGCACACACTGTCAAACGACGTCGAGCGTGGCTTTCCATTATCGCCCTTGGACAGCACACACGGTAGGACTACGTCGGGTGTGACATGCCATCAACGCCTTGGGACAACACACACACGGAAGAACGACATCGGGCGTGGCATTCTATCATCGCCTTTGGGCAGCACAAACAGTCAGACGACGTCGGGCGTGGCATGCCATCACCGCCCTTGGACATCACACACGGTCGGATGACGTCGGCAGTGGCATGCCATCACCGCCCTTCAACAACACACACGGTAGGACGAAGTTGGGCGTGGCATGACCTCACCGCCCTTGGGCAGCACACACGGTTGGACTACATCGAGCGTGGCATGACATCACCACCTTTGGATAGCACACACGGTCTAACGACGTCGGGCGTGGCATGCCATCATCGCCATTGCGCAGCACACACGATCGAATGACGTCGGGCGTGGCATTCCATCATATCCCTGGGACGGCAAACACGGTTGAACGACGTCAGGCATGACATGCCATCACCGCCTTTGGACAGCACACACGGTCGAACGTCGTCGGGTGTGGCATGCCATCATCGCCTTTGGGCAGCTCACACGGTCGAACGACGTTGGGCGTGGCATGACATCACCGCCTTTGGACAGCACACACGGTCGAACGACGTCGAGCGTGACATGCCAACACCGCCTTTGGACAGCACACACGGTCGAACGACGTCGAGCGTGGCATTCCATTATCGCCTTTGGGCAGCACACACGGTAGAACGACGTCAGGCTTGGCATGCCATTATTGCCTTTGGGTAGCACAAAAGGTCGAACGATGTCAGGCGTGGCATGACATCACAGCCCTAGGACTGCACGCACAGTCGAACGACGTAGAGCGTGGCATTCCATAAATGCTTTGGGACAGCACACACGGAAGAACGACGTCAGGCGTGACATGCCATGACCGCCCTTCGACAACAGACACGGTAGGACGACGTCGGGTGTGACATGACCTCACCGCCCTTGGGCAGCACACACGGTCGGACTACGTCGGGCGTGGGATTACATCACCACCTTTGGATAGAACACACGGTCTAACGACGTCGGGCGTGGCATGCCATCATCGCCTTTGGGCAGCACACACGATCGAATGACGTCGGGCGTGGCATTCCATCATATCCCTTGGACAGCAAACACGGTCGAACGACGTCAGGCGTGACATGCCATCACCACCTTTGGATAGCACACACGGTCAAACGTCATCGGATGTGGCATGCCATCATCACCTTTGGGCACTCACACGGGTGAACGACGTTGGGCGTGGCATGACATCACCGCCTTTGGATAGCACACACGGTCGAACGACGTCGAGCGTGACATGCCAACACCGCCTTTGGACAGCACACACGATCGAACGACGTCGAGGGTGGCATTTCATTTTCGCCTTTGGGCAGCACACACTGTAGACGACATCTGGCGTGGCATGCCATTATTGCCTTTGGGCAGCACAAACGGTCGAACGACGTCAGGCGTGGCATGACATCACCGCCCTAGAACTGCACGCACGGTCGGATTACGTCGGGCGTGGCATGAAATCACCGCCCTTCGACTGCACACACGGTCGAACGACGTCGGGCTGGCATGACATCACTGCCATTGGACGGCACACACGTCAAACGACGTCGGGCGTGGAATGACATCACCACCCTAGGGCATCACAAATGGTTGAACGTCGTTGGGCGTTGCATGCCATCATCGCCTTTGGGCCGCACACACAATCGAATGACGTCGGGCGTGGCATGACATCACCGCATTTGGGTAGCACACATGGTCAAACAACGTCGGGCGTGACATGCCATCACCGCCTTTGAACAGCAATCATGGTCAAATGACGTCGGGCAAGGCATGACATCATCCCTTTTGGGCAGCACACACAGTCGAACTATGTCGGAAGTGGCATGCCATTATCTCCTTTGGGAAGCACGAATGGTAGAACGATGTCGGGCGTGGCATGCCAACATCACCTTTGAGCAGCACACACCATCGAACGACGTCGTGCGTGGCATGCCAGCATCGCCTTTGGGCAGCACACACGGTTGAAAGACGTCGAGCGTGGCATGACATTACCTCCTTTGAACAGCGCATACGGTCGAACAACGTAGAGCGTGGCATGCCATCACCGCCTTGGGACATCACACACGGTTAGACGACGTTGGGCGTGGCATGCTATCATCGCCTTTGGGCAGCACAAACAGTCGGACGACATCGGGTCTGGCATGCCATCACCGCCGTTGGATAGCACACAAGGTCGGATGACGTATGGCGTGGCATGCCATTGCCGCCCTTGGACTGCACCCACAGTAGAAAGACGTGGGGCATGTCATGAGATCACCGCTCTTGGACTGCACACATGGTCGGGCATGGCATGACATCACCGCCATAGGACAGCACACGATCGAACGATGTCGGGCATGGCATGACATCACCGCTCTTGGGCAGCACACACGGTCGGACTACGTCAGGCATGGCATGACATGACTGCCTTTGTACAGCACACCCGGTCGAACGACATCGAGCGCGGCATGCCATTATCGCCTTTGGGCAGCACACACGATCGAATAACGTCGGGCGGGGCATGCCATAATAGCCCATGGAAGGCAAACACGATCGAACGACGTCTGGTGTGACATGCCATCTTGCCATTGGGAAGCACACACGGTCGAAAGTCGTCGGGCGTGGTATGACATCACCGCCTTTAGGCATCACACACGGTCAAATGTTGTCGGGCGTGACATGCCATCATCACCTTTAGACAGCACACACGATCGAATGAAGTCAGGCGTGGCTTGCCATCATAGCCCTTGAACGGCAAACAAGGTTGAATGACGTCAGGCGTGGCATGCCATCATCGCCTCTGGACTCGTTGACACAGTCGGACGGCGTCGGGCATTGCATGCCATCATCGCCCTTGGACGGGAAACACGGTCGAATGACGTAAAGTGTGGCATGCCATCAACACCTAAGGACAGCACACAAAGAAGGACGACATCGGGCGTGGCATGCTATCATCTCCTTTGGGTAGCACATATGGTCAGACTACGTCGGGCGTGGCATGCCATCACCTCCTTTGGACAGCACACATGGTCGGATGACGTCGGGCGTGGCATGCCATCATCTTCTTTGGGAAGCACAAATGGTCGAACGACGCCGACGTGGCATGCGAACATCACCTTAGGGCAGCACACACGGTCGAACGACATCGGGCGTGGCATGCTTATATCGCCTTTGGGAAGCACACACGGTCGAAAGACGTCGAGCATGGCATGACATCACCTCCTTTGGACAGCGCACACAGTCGAACAACGTCGGGCACGACATGCCATCGCCGCCTTTGGAAAGCACACACGGTCGAACGACGTCGGGCGTGGCATGCTACCATCACCTTTAGGCAGCACAAATAGTCGGACCGGCAAACAAGGTTGAACGACGTCGGGCGTGGCATACATTATCGCCTTTGGACTAGCTGACACAGTTGGCCGGCAGGCGTGGCATGCCATCATCGCCCTTGGACGGGAAACACGGTCGAACGACGTAGAGCGTGGCATGTCATCAACGCCTTGGGACAGCACACACGGTCAGACAACGTCGGGTGTGGCATGCTATCATCGCCTTTGGGCAGCACAAACAGTCGGACGACATCAGGTGTGGCATGCCATCACCGCCCTTGGATAGCACACAAGGTCGGATGACGTCTGGCGTGGCATGCCATCGCCGCCCTTGGACTGCACCCACGGTAGGACGACGTGGGGCATGGCATGAGATCATCGTTCTAGGACTGCACCGTGGTCGGTCATGGCATGACATCACCGCCATAGGACAGAACACGATCGGACGACGTCGGGCATGGAATGATATCACCGCCCTTGGGCAGCACACACGGTCGGACTACATCAGGTGTGGCATGACATCACCGCCTTTGTACAGCACACACGGTCGAATGACGTCAGGCGTGGCATGCCATCATCGCCTTTGGGCAGCCTAGACGATCGAACGACGTCAGGCGAGGCATGCTATAATAGCCCATGGACGGCAAACACGGTTGAACGTTGTCAGGCGTGACATGCAATCACCGCCTTTGGACAGCACACACGGTCGAACGACGTCGGGCGTGGCATGCCATCTTGCGTTTGGGAAGCACACACGGTCGAAATACGTCGGGCGTGGTATGACATCATCGCCTTTGGGCATCACACACGGTCAAACGTCGTCGGGCATGACATGCCATCATCGCCTTTAGACAGCACACACGGTTGAACGAAGTCAGGCGTGGCATGCCATCATAGCCCTTGAACGGCAAACAAGATTGAATGACGTCAGGCGTGGCATGCCATCGTCGCCTTAGGACTAGCTGATACAGTCGGACGGCATCGGGCTTGGCATGCCATCATCGCCCTTGGACGGGAAACACGGTCGAACGATGTAGATCGTGGCATGCCATCAACGCCTAAGGACAACACACAAGGAAGGACGACGTCGGGCGTGGCTAGCTATCATCTCCTTTGGGCAGCACAGACGGTCAGACGATGTCGGGCGTGGCATGCCATCACCGCCCTTGGACAGCACACATGGTCGGATGACGTCGAGCGTGGCATGCCATAACCGTCCTTGGACAACACACACGGTAGGATGACGTCGGGCGTGGTATGAAATCACCGCTCTTGGACTGCACGCATGGTCAGACTATGGCGGGCGTGGCATGACATCACTACCTTTGGACAGCACACAGGGTAGAACTACGCGTGGCATGGCATGACATCAGCGCCATTGAACTGCACGCACGGTCAGACGATATCGGGCGTGGCATGATATCATATCCCTTAGAGGGCAAACATGGTCGAACGACGTTAGGCGTGACATGCCATCACCGCCTTTGGGCAGTAAACAGGATCGAATGACGTCGGGTGTGGCATGCCATAATATCCCTTAGATGGCAAACACGGTCGAACGACGTCAGGCGTGACATGCCATCACCGCCTTTGGACAGCACACACGGTTGAACGTCGTCGGGCGTGGCATGCTATCATCGCCTTTTGGCAGCACACATGGTCGAACGACGTTGGGCGTGGCATGACATCATCGCCTTTGGACAGCACACACGGTCGAACGACGTCGGACGTGACATGCCAACACCGCCATTGGACAGCCCACACGGTCGAACGACGTCTAGTGTGGCATTCTATTATCACCTTTGGGCAGCACACACGGTCGAACGACGTCTATCGTGACATGCCATTATAGCCTTAAGGCAGCACAAAAGGTCGAATGACGTCGGGCGTGGCATGCCATCATCACCTTTGGGCAGCACACACGGTCGAACTACGTCGGGCGTGGGATGCCATTATCACCTTTGGGAAGCACAAACGGTCGAACCACGTCGGGCGTGGCATGCCAACATCACGTTTGGGCAGCACACACGGTCAAACGACGTCGAGCGTGGCATGCCAGCATCGCCTTTGGGCAACACACACGGTCAAAAGACGTCGAGCGTGGCATGACATCACCTCCTTTGGACAGCGCACACGGTCGAACAACGTCAGGCGCGACATGCCATCACCGCCTTTGGAAAGCACACACGGTCGAACGACGTCGGGCGTGGCATGCCATCATCACCTTTGGGTAGCACACACGGTTGAACTGCGTCGGGCGTGGCATGCCATCATCGCCTATGGGCAGCACAAACGGTCGAACGACGTCGAGCGCGACATGCCATCACCGCCTTTGGAAAGCACACACGGTCGAACGACGTCTGGCGTGGCATGCCATCATCACCTTTGGGCAGCACACACGGTCGAACGACGTCGGGCGTGGCATGCCATAATCTCCTTAAGGCAGCACAAACGATCGAACGACGTCGGGCGTGGCATGACATCACCGCCTTTGGAATGAACACATGGTCGAATGATGTCGGGCGTGACATGCAATCACCGCCATAGGACAGCACACGATTGGACGACGTCAGGCATGGCATGACATCACCACCCTTGGGCAGCACACACGGTCAGACTACATCAGGCGTGGCATGACATCACCGCCTTTGTACATCACACACGGTCGAACGACGTCGTGCGTGGCATGCCATCATCTCCTTTGGGCAGCACACACAGTCGAATGACATCGGGCGTGGCATACCATCATAGCCCATGGATGGCAAACGCTGTCGAACGACATCGGGCGTGGAATGCCATCATCGCCTTTGGGCAGCACACCCGGTTGAACGACGTCGGGCGTGGCATGCCGTCATTGCCCTTGGACACCACATACGGTCGTATGAAGTCGGGTGTGGCATGACATCATAGCCCTTGAATGGCAAACAAGGTTGAACAACGTGAGGCGTGGCATGCAATCATCGCCTTTGGACTAGCTGACACACTCAGACGTCGTCGGGTGTGGCATGCCATCATTGCCCTTGGACAGGAAACATGGTCAAACGACGTAGAGCGTGGCATGCCATCAACGCCTTGGGACAGCACACACGGAAGAACGACGTCGGGCATGGCATGACATCATCACCTTTGGGCAGCACACACGGTTGAACTACGTCGGGCGTGGCATGCCATCATCGCCTTTGGGCAGCACAAACGGTCGAACGACGTCGGGCGTGGCATGCCATCATCACCTTTGGGCAGCACACACGGTCAAACGACGTCGGGCGTGGCATTCCATAATCGCCTTAAGGTAGCACACACAGTTGAAAGACGTCAAGCGTGGCATGACATCACCGCATTTGTACAGCACACACGGTCGAACGACATCGTGCGTGGCATGCCATCATCACCTTTGGGCAGCACACACGGTCGAATGACGTCGGCATGGCATGCCATCATAGCCCATGGACGGCAAACACGGTCGAACGACGTCGGGCATAAAATGCCATCATCGCCTTTGGGCAGCACACACGATCAAATGACGTCGGGCGTGGCATGCCGTCATGGCCCTTAGACACCACACACACTCGAATGAAGTCGGGCGTGGCGTGCCATCATAGCCCTTGAACGGCAAACAAGGTTGAACGACGTCAGGCGTGACATGCCATCATAGCCCTTGGACGGGAAGCATGGTCGAATGAAGTAGAGTGTGACATGCCATCAACGCCTTGGGACAGCACACACGGAAGAACGACATCGAGCGTGGCATTCTATCATCACCTTTGGGTTGCACAAACAATCAGACGACGTCGGGCGTGGCATGCCATCACCGCCCTTGGACATCACACACGGTCAGACGACGTCGGGCGTGGCATGCCATCACCGCCCTTGGACAACACACACGGTAGGACGACGTCGGGCGTGGCATGACCTCACCTCCCTTGGGCAGAACACACATTCGGACTACGTCAGGCGTGGCATGACATCACCACCTTTGGATAGCACACACGGTCTAACGATGTCAGGCGTGGCATGCCATCATCGCCTTTGGGCAGCACATACGATAGAATGACGTCGGGCGTGGCATGCCATCATATCCCTTGGACGGAAAACACGGTCGAACGACGTCTGGCGTGACATGCCATCACCGCCTTTGGACAGCACACACGGTCGAACGTCGTCGGGTAGGCATGCCATCATCGCCTTTGGGTAGCTCACACAGTCGAACGACATTGGGCGTGGCATGACATCACCGCCTTTGGACAGAACACACGGTCGAACGACGTCGAGCGTGACATGCCAACACCGCCTTTGAACAGCACACATGGTCGATCGACGTCGAGCGTGGCTTTCCATTATCGCCTTTGGACAGCACACATGGTCGAACGACGTCGGACGTGGCATGCCGTCATGGCCCTTGGACACCACACACGGTCGAACGAAGTCGGGCGTGGCATGCCATCATAGCCCTTGAATGACAAACAAGGTTGAACAACGTCAGGCGTTGCATGCCATCATCGCCTTTGGACTAGCAGACACACACAGACGGCGTCGGGTGTGGCATGCCATCATTGCTCTTGGACGGGAAACATGGTCGAACGACGTAGAGCGTGGCATAGCATCAACGCCTTGGGACAGCACACACGGAAGAATGACGTCGGGCGTGGCATGACATCACCACCTTTGTACAGCACACACGATCGAACGACGTCGTGCGTGGCATGCCATCATCGACATTGGGCAGCACACACGATCGAATGATGTCGGGCGTGGCATACCATCATAGCCCGTAGATGGCAAACACGGTCGAATGACGTCGGGCGTGGAATGCCATCATCGCCTTTGGGCAGCACACCCGGTCGAACGACGTCGGGCGTGGCATACCGTCATGGCCCTTTTACACCACACACGGTCTAACGAAGTTGGCATGCCATCATAGCCCTTGAACGACAAACAAGGTTGAACGACGTGAGGCGTGGCATGCCATCATCGCCTTTGGACAAGCTGACACACTCAGACGGCGTCGGGTGTGGCATGCCATCATTGCCCTTGGATAGGAAACATGGTCGAACGACGTAGAGCGTGGCATGCCATCAACGTCTTGGGACAGCACACACGGAAGAACGACGTCGGGCGTGGCATGACATCATCACCTTTGGGCAGCACACACGGTTGAACTACGTCAGGCGTGGCATGCCATCATCGCCTTTGGGCAGCACAAACGGTCGAACGACGTCGGGTGTGGCATGCCATCATCACCTTTGGGCAGCACAGACGGTCGAACGACGTCGGGCGTGGCATGCCATAATCGCCTTAAGGCCGCTCACACAGTTGAAAGACGTCGGGCGTGGCATGACATCATTGCCTTTGGACAGCACACACGGTTGAACAACGTCGGGCGTGACATGCAATCACCCCATAGGACAGCAAATGATCGGACAATGTCGCGCATGCCATGACATCACCGCCCTTGGGCAGCACACACGGTCAGACTACGTCAGGCGTCGCATGACATCACCGCCTTTGTACAGCACACACGATCGAACGACGTCGGGCGTGGCATGCCATCATCGCCTTTGGACACCACACACAGTCAAACGAAGTCGAGTGTGGCATTCCATTATCGCTCTTTGGGCAGCACACACGGTGGAACTACGTCAGACGTGGCATGCCATCATCGCCTTTGGGAAGCACAAAAAGATGAACGACGTCGGGCGTGGCATGCAAACATCACCTTTGGGCAGCACTCACGGTCAAACGACGTCTGGCGTGGCATGCCAGCATCGCCTTTGGGCAGCACATGGTCGAAAGACGTCGGGCGTGGCATGATATCACCTTCTTTGGACAGCGCACACGGTCGAACGACGTCGGGCGTGGCATGCCATCACCACCTTTGGGCAACACAAACGGTCGAATGACGTCGAGCGTGGCATGCCATCTGTCCTTTGAAAAGCACACACGGTCGAACGACGTCGGGCATGGCATGATATCACCGCCCTTGGACGGCACGCACAATCAAACGACGTCGGGCATGGCATGACATCACCGCCATAGGATAGCACACGGTCGGACGACGGGGGGCATGGCATAACATCACCGCCCTTGGGCAACACACACGGTTGGACTACGTCAGGCGTGGCATGACATCACCGCCTTTGTACAGCACACACGGTCGAACGACGTCGGGCGTGGCATGCCATCATCGCCTTTGGCCAGCACACACGATCGAACGACGTTTGGCGGGGCATGCCATAATAGCCCATGGACGGCAAACACAGTCGAATGACGTCAGGCGTGACATGCCATCACCGCCTTTGGACAACACACACGGTCGAATGACGTCGGGCGTGGCATGCCATCTTGCCCTTGGGAAGCACACACGGTCGAAAGACATCGGGCGTGGTATGACATCACCGCCTTTGAGGAGCACACACAATCAACCAACGTCGGGCGTGACATGCCATCACCGCCTTTATACAACACACGCTCGAACGAAGTCGGGTGTGGCATGCCATCATAGCCCTTGAACGGCAAACAAGGTTGAATGACGTCAGGCGTGGCATGCCATCATCGCCTTTGGACTAGCTGACACAGTCGAATGGCGTCGGGCGTGACATGCCATCATTGTCCTTGGACGGGAAACACGGTCGAACGATGTAGAGCGTGGCATGCGATTAACGCCTAAGGATAGCACACAAGGAAGGACGACGTCGGGCGTGGCATGCTATTATCTCCTTTGGACAGCACAGACGGTCGGACGACGTCTGGCGTAGCATACCATCACCGCCATTGGACAGCACACATGGTCGGATGACGTCGGGCGTGGCATGCCATCACTGCCCTTGGACAGCACACACGGTAGGACGACGTCGGACGTGGTATGAGATCACCGCTCTTGGACTGCACGCTTGGACGGACTACGTCGGGCGTGGCATGACATCACCACCTTTGGACAGCATACAAGGTAGAACGATGCGTGGCATGGCATGACATCATCGCACTTGAATTGCACGCATGGTCAGACGACATCAAGCGTGGCATGACATCACGGCCTTTGGACAGCACACACAGTCGGCAACGTCGGCATCACCGCTATTGGACAGCACGCATGGTGGGATGACATCGGGCATGGCATGACATCACCGCCCTTGGGCAGCACACACTGTCGGACTACGTCGAGTATGGCATGACATCACCGCCTTTGGATAGCACACACGGTCGAACGATGTCAGGAGTGTCTTGCCATCATCGCCTTTGGGTAGCACACACGGTCGAATGACCTCGGCATGGCATGCCATCATAGCCCATGGACGGAAAACACGGTCGAACAACGTCGGTCGTAAAATGCCATCATCACCTTTGGGCAGCACACACGATCGAATAACGTCAAGCGTGGCATGCCGTCATGGCCCTTAGACACCACACACAGTCGAACGATGTCGGGCGTGGCGTGCCATCATAGCCCATGAACGGAAAACAAGGTTGAACGACGTCAGGCATGGCATGCCATCATCGCCTTTGGACTAGCCGACAAAGTCAGACGGCATAAGGCGTGGCATGCCATCACCGCCCTTGGACGGGAAACACGGTCGAACGACGTAGAGCGTGACATGCCATCAACGCCTTGGGACAACACACATGGAAGAATGTCATCGGGCGTGGCATTCTATCATCGCCTTTGGGCAGCATAAACGGTCGGACGACGTCGGGCGTGGCATGCCATCCCAGCCCTTGGACATCACACACGGTCGGATGACGTCGACTGTGGCATGCCATTACCGCCCTTCGACAACACACACGGTAGGACGACGTCGGGCGTGGCATGACCTCACCGCCCTTGGTCAGCACACACGGTCGGACTACCTCGGGCATGGCATGACATCACCACCTTTGGATAGCACACACGGTCTAACGACGTCGGACGTGGCATGCTATCATCGCCTTTGGGCAGCACACACGATCAAATGACGTCGGGCGTGGCATTCCATCATATCCCTTGGACGGCAAACACGGTCGAACGACGTCAGGCGTGACATGCCATCACCGCTTTTGGACAGCATACACGGTCGAACATCGTCGGGTGTGGCATGCCATCATCGCCTTTGGGCAGCTCACACGGTTGAACGACGTTTGACGTGGCATGCCATTATTGCCTTTGGGCAGCACAAACGGTCGAACGACGTCAGGCGTGGCATGACAACACTGCCCTAGGACTGCACGCACGATCGAACGACGTCGGGCGTGGCATGACATAACCGCCCTTCGACAGTTGACACAGTCGAACGACGTCGATCCTGGCATGATATCACTGCCATTGGACGGCACGCACGTTCGAACGACGTCGGGCATGGCATGACATCACCACCCTTGGGCGTCACACACGGTTGAACGTCGTTGGGCGTGGCATGACATCATCGCCTTTGGTCCGCACACACAATAGAATGACGTCGGGCGTGGCATGACATCACCGCATTTGGGTAGCACACATGGTCAAACAACGTCGGGCGTGACATGCCATCACCGCCTTTGGACCGCACACACAATCAAATGACGTCTGGCGTGGCATGCCATCATCCCCTTTGGGCAGCACACACGGTCGAACTACGTCCGACGTGGCATGCCATTATCTCCATTGGGAAGCACAAACGGTAGAACGACGTCGGGCGTGGCATGCCAGCATCGCCTTTGGGCAGCACAAATGGTCGAAAGACGTGCAGCGTGGATGACATTACCTCCTTTGGACAGAGCATACGGTAGAACAACGTAGAGCGTGGCATGCCATCACCGCCTTGGGACATCACACACGGTCAGACGACGTCGGGTGTGGCATGCTATCATCGCCTTTGGGCAGCACAAACAGTCGGACGACATCGGGTGTGGCATGCCATCACCGCCGTTGGATAGCATAGAAGGTCGGATGACGTCTGGCGTGGCATGCCATCGCCGCCCTTGGATTGCACCCATGGTAGAATGACGTGGGGCATGGCATGAGATCACCGTTCTTGGACTGCACGCATGGTCGGGCATGGCATGACATCACCGCCATAGGACAGCACACGATTGGACGACGTCGGGCATGGCATGACATCACCGCCCTTGGGCAGCACACATGGTCGGACTATGTCAGGCATGGCATGACATCACTACCTTTGTACAGCACACCCGATCGAACGACATCGAGCGTGGCATGCCATTATCGCCTTTGGGCAGCACACACGATCGAACGACGTCGGGCGGGGCATGCCAGAATAAGCCATGGACGGCAAACACGGTCGAACAACGTCTGGCGTGACATGCCATCTTGCCTTTGGGAAGCACACACAGTCGAAAGACGTCGGGCGTGGTATGGCATCACCGCCTTTGGGCATCACACACAGTCAAACGTCGTCGGGCGTGACATGCCATCATCGCCTTTAGACAGCACACACGGTCGAACGAAGTCAGGCGTGGCATGCCATCATAGCCCTTGAACGGCAAACAAGGTTGAATGACATCAGGCATGGCATGCCATCATCGCCTTAGGACTACTTGACACAGTCGGACGGCATTAGGCATGGCATGCCATCATCGTCCTTGTATGGGAAGCACGGTCGAACGACGTAGAGCGTGGCATGCCATCAACGCCTAAGGACAGCACTCAAAGAAGGACGACGTCGGGCGTGGCATGCTATCATCTCCATTGGGTAGCACATACGGTCAGACTACGTCAGGCGTGGCTTGAAATCACCTCCCTTAGACAGCACACATGGTCGGATGACGTCGGTCATGGCATGCCATCATCTTCTTTGGGAAGCACAAATGGTCAAACGACGCCAACGTGGCATGCCAACATCACATTTGGGCAGCACACACGGTCGAACGACGTCGGGCGTGGCATGCCAGCGTCGCCTTTGGGAAGCACACACGGTCGAAAGACATTGAGCGTGGCATGACATCACCTCCTTTGGGAAGCACAAACGGTCGAACAACGTCGGGCGTGGCATGACATCATCGCCTTTGGGCAGCACAAACGGTCGAACGACGTCGGGCGTGGCATTCAATCATCACCTTTAGGCAGCACACACGGTTGAACTACGTCGGGCGTGGCATGCCATCATCGCCTATGGGCAGCACAAACGGTCGAACGATGTCAGGCGCGACATGCCATCACCGCCTTTGGAAAGCACACACGGTCGAACGACGTCGGGCGTGGCATGCCATCATAACCTTTAGGCAGCACACACGGTTGAACTACGTCGGGCGTGGCATGCCATCATCGCCTTTGGGCAGCACAAACGATCGAATGACATTCGGCGGGGCATGCCAGAATAGCCCATGGACGGAAAACACGGTCGAACAACGTCTGGCATGACATGCAATCTTGCCTTAGGGAAGCACACACAGTCGAAAGACGTCGGGCGTGGTATAACATCACCGCCTTTGGGCATCACACACAGTCAAACGTTGTCGGGCGTGACATGCCATCATCGCCTTTAGACAGCACACACGGTCGAACGAAGTCAGGCGTGGCATGCCATCATAGCCCTTGAACGGCAAACAAGGTTGAATGACGTCAGGCGTGGCATGCCATCATCTCTTTTGGACTAGTTGACACAGTCGGACGGCATCGGGCATGGCATGCCATCATCGCCCTTTGACGGGAAACACGGTCGAACGACGTAGAGCGTGGCATGCCATCAACGCCTATGGACAGCACACAAAGAAGGACGACTTCGGGCGTGGCATGCTATCATCTCCATTGGGTAGCACATACGGTCAGACTACGTCGGGCGTGGCATGAAATCACCTCCCTTAGACAGCACACATGGTCGGATGACGTCGGTGGTGGCATGCCATCATCTTGTTTAGGAAGCATAAATGGTCGAACGACGCCGACGTGGCATGCCAACATAACCTTTGGGCAGCACACAAGGTCGAACGACGTCGGGCGTGGCATGCCAGCATCGCCTTTGGAAAGCACACATGGTCGAAAGACGTTGAGCGTGGCATGACATCACCTCCTTAGGACAGCACACACGGTCAAACAACGTCGGGCACAACATGCCATCACCGCCTTTGGAAAGCACACACGGTCGAACAACGTCGGGCGTGGCATGCGATCATCACCTTTGGGCAGCACAAATAGTCGGATCGGCAATCAAGGTTGAACGACGTCGGGCGTGGCATACATCATCGCCTTTGGACTAGCTGACACAGTTGGCCGGCGTAAGGTGTGGCTTGTCATCATCGCCCATGGACGGGAAACACGGTCGAATGACGTAGAGCGTGGCATGCCATCACCGCCTTGGGACAACACACACGGTCAGAAGACGTCGGGTGTGGCATGCTATCATCGCCTTTGGGCAGCACAAACAGTCGGACGACATCGGGTGTGGCATGCCATCACCACCCTTGGATAGCACACAAAGTGGGATGACGTCTGGCGTGGCATGCCATCGCCGCCCTTGGACTGCACCCACGGTAGGACGACGTGGGGCATGGAATGAGATCATCGCTCTAGGACTGCACCGTGGTCGGTCATGGCATGACATCACCGCCATAGGACAGAACACGATAGGACGACGTCGGGCATGGCATGATATCACCGCCCTTGGGCAGCACACACGGTCGGACAACGTCAGGCGTGGCATGACATCACCGCCTTTGTATAGCACACACGGTCGAATGATGTCAGGCGTGGCATGCCATCATTGCTTTTGGGCAGCACAGACGATCGAACGACGTCGGGCGGGGCATGCCATAATAGCCCATAGATGGCAAACACGGTTGAACGACGTCAGGCGTGACATGCCATCACCGTCTTTGGACAGCACACATGGTGGAACGACGTTGGGCGTGGCATGCCATCTTGCCTTTGGGAAGCACACACGGTCGAAATACGTCGGGCGTGGTATGACATCACCGCCTTTGGGCATCACACACGGTCAAACGTCGTCGGGCATGACATGCCATCATCGCCTTTGGACTAGTTGACACAATCGGACGGCGTCGGGCGTGGCATTCCATCATTGCCCTTGGACAGGAAACACGGTCGAACGATGTAGATTGTGGCATGCCATCAACACCTAAGGACAACACACAAGGAAGGACGACGTCGGGCGTGGCATGCTATTATCTCCTTTGGCCAGCACAGACGGTCGGACGACGTCTGGCGTAGCATACCATCACTGCCCTTGGTCACCACACATGGTCGGATGACGTCGGGCGTGGCATGCCATCACTGCCCTTGGACAGCACACACGGTAGGACGACGTCGGGCATGGTATGTGATCACCGCTCTTGGACTGCACGCATGGACCGACTACGTCGGGCGTGGCATGACATCACCACCATTGGACAGCACACACGGTAGAACGATGCGTGGTATGGCCTGACATCATCGCCCTTGAACTGCACGCATGGTCAGACGACATCAAGCGTAGCATGACATCACCGGCTTTGGAAAGCACACACAGTCAGCAACGTCGGCATCTCCGCTATTGGACAGCACGCATGGCCGGACGACATCGGGCATGGCATGACATCACCGCCCTTGGGCAGCACACACGGTCGGACTACGTCGAGTATGGCATGACATCACCGCCTTTGGACAGCACACACGGTCGAACGATGTCAGGAGTGGCATGCCAGCATCGCCTTTGGGCAGCACACACGGTCGAATGACATCGGCATGGCATGCCATCAACGCATAAGGACTGCACACAAGGAAGGACGACGTCGGGCGTGGCATGCCATAACCTCCCTTGGACAGCACACACCGTAGGACGACGTCGGCCATGGTATGATATCACCGCTCTTGGACTACACGCATTGTAAGACTACAGCGGGCGTGGCATGACATCACTACCTTTGGACAGCACAAACGGTAGAACTACGCGTGGCATGGCATGACATCATCGCCCTTGAACTGCACGCACGGTCAGACGACATCGGGCGTGGCATGATATCATATCCCTTGGAGGGCAAACACGGTCGAACGACGTCAGGTGTGACATGCCATCACCGCCTTTAGGCACCACACACGATCGAATGACGTCGGACGTGGCCTGCCATAATATCCCTTGGACGACAAACACGATCGAACGACGTCAGGCGTGACATGCCATCACCGCCTTTGGACAGCACACACGGTCGAACGTCGTCAGGTGTGGCATGCTATCATCGCCTTTGGGCAGCACACACGGTCGAACGACGTTGGGCGTGGCATGACATCACCGCCTTTGGACAGCACACACGGTCGAACGTCATCGGGCGTGAAATGCCAACACCGCCTTTGGACAGCCCACACGGTCGAACGACGTCGAGCGTGGCATTCTATTATCTCCTTTGGGCAGCACACACGGTCGAATGACATCTGTCATGGCATGCCATTATAGCTTTAAGACAGCACAAACGGTCGAACGATGTCAGGCGTGGCATGACATCACCGCCCTAGGACTGTACACACGGTCGAGCGACGTCGAGCCTGGCATGACATCACCGCCCTTGGACGGCACGCACGATCGAACGACGTCGGGAGTGGCATGACATCACAACCCTCGGACGTCACACACGGTCGAACGTCGTTGGGCGTGGCATGCCATCATCGCCTTTGGGCAGCCACACGATCGAATGACGTCGGGCGTGGCATGACATCACCGCCTTTGGGCAGCACACACAGTCAAACGAAGTCGGGCATGACAAGTCATCACCGCCTTTGGACAGCACACAAGGTCGAAAGACGTCGGGCGTGGCATGCCATCATCACCTTTGGGCAGCACACACGGTCGAACTACGTCGGGCGTGGCATGCCATCATCGCCTTTGGGAAGCACAAACGGTCGAACCACGTCGGGCGTGGCATGCAAACATCACGTTTGGGCAGCACACACGGTCAAACGACGTCAGGCGTGGCATGCCAGCATCGCCTTTGGGCAACAACCACGGTCGAAAGACGTCGAGCGTGGCGTGACGTCACCTCCTTTGGACAGCGCACACGGTCGAACAACGTCGGGCGCGACATGCCATCACCGCCTTTGGAAAGAACACATGGTCGAACCAAGTCGGGCATGGCATGCCATCATCACCTTTGGGCAACACACACGGTTGAACTACGTCAGGCGTGTCATGCCATCATCGCCCTTGTATAGTGAATACGGTCGAACGACGTCGGGTGTGGCATGCATCATCGCCTTTGGGCAGCATACACGGTCGAACGACGTCGGGCGTGGCATGCCATCATGGCCCTTAGATAGAACACACGGTCGAACGACGTCGGGCGTGGCATGCCATCATATCCCTTGAAAGGCAAACAAGGTTGAACGACGTCGGGCGCGGCATACATTATCGCCTTTGGACTAGCTGACACAGTTGGACGGTGTAAGGTGTGGCATGCCATCATCGCCCTTGGAAGGGAAACACGGTCGAACGATGTAGATCGTGGCATGCCATCACCGCCTTGGGACAGCACACACAGTCAAATGACGTCGGGCGTGGCATGCCATCATCGCCTTTTGGCAGCACAAATGGTCATACGACGTCGACAGTGGCATGCCATCACCGCCCTTGGGCAGCACACACAGTCGAAAGACGTCGGGCGTGGCATGACATCACCGCCTTTGGACAGCACACACGGTCGAACGACGTCAAGCATGACATGCCATCACCGCCTTTGGACAGCACACACGATCGAATGATGCTGGGCATGGCATGCCATCATAACCTTTGGGCAGCATAAACGGTCGGACGGCGTCGGGCGTGGCATGGCATTGTCGCCCTTGGACGACAAACACGGTCGAACGATATCAGGCGTGGAATGCCATCATCTCCTTGGGGCAGTACGCACGGTCGACATCATCGGGTGTGGCATGTCATCATGGCCCTTGGACACCACACACGATCGAACGAAGTCGGTCGTCGCATGCTATCATAGCCCTTGAACGACAACCAAGGTTGAATGACGTCGGGCGTGGCATGCCATCATCTCCTTTGGACTAGCTGACACCAATGGACTGCGTCAAGCGTGGCATGCAATCATCGCCCTTGGACGGGAAATAAAGTAGAACGACGTAGAGCGTGGAATGCCATCAACGCCTTAGGACAGCACACACGAAAGGACGACGTCGGGCATGGCATACCATCACCGCCCTTGGACAGCACACATGGGCGGATGACGTCTTGCGTGGCATGCCATCACTGTCCTTGGACAGTACAGATGGTAGGACGACGTCAGGCGTGGCATGAGATCACCGCTCTTGGACTGCACGCATGGTAAGACTACGTCGGGCGTGGCATGACATTACCACCTTTGAACAGCACACACAGTCAAACGACGCGTGGCATGGCATGACATCACCACCCTTGAACTACACGGACGGTCAGACGACATCGGGCGTGGCATGACATCACCGCCTTTGGACAGCACACACGGTCGACAACTTCGGGTGTGGCATGACATCTTCGCTCTTGCACAGCACACATGGTCGGACTACGTCAGGCATGGCATGACATCACTGCCCTTGGGAAGCACACACGGTCGGACTACGTCGGGCGTGGCATGACATCACCTCCTTTAGACAGCACACACGGTCGAACGACGTCATGCGTGGCATGCCATAATCGCCTTTGGGCAGCTCACACGGTCGAATGACGTCGGGCGTGGCATACCATCATAGCCCATAGATCGCAAACACGGTCGAACGACGTCGGGCGTGGAATGCCATCATCGCCTTTGGGAGCACACCCGGTCGAACGACGTCGGGCATGGCATGCCGTCATGGCCCTTGGACACCACACACGGTCGAACTAAGTCGGGCGTGGCATGCCATCATATCCCTTGAACGGCAAACAAGGTTGAACGATGTGAGGAGTGGCATGCCATCATCGCCTTTTGACTAGCTGACACACTCAGATGGCGTCGGGTGTGGCATGCCATCATTGCCCTTGGATGGGAAACATGGTCGAACGACATAGAGCGTGGCATGCCATCAACGCCTTGGGACAGCACACACGGAAGAACAACGTCGGGCGTGGCATGACATCATTACCTTTGGGAAGCACACACAGTTGAACTACGTCGGGCGTGGCATGCCATCATCGCCTTTGGGCAGCATAAACGGTCGAACGACGTCGGGCGTGGCATGCCATCATCACCTTTGGGCAGCACACACGGTCGAACGACGTCGGGCGTGGCATGCCATCATCGCCTTTGGGCAGCACACACGATCGAACGACGGCGGGTGTGACATGCAATCACCGCCATAGGACAGCACACGATCGGACGACGTAGCGCATGGCATGACATCACCGCCCTTGGGCAGCACATACAGTTAGACTACGTTAGGCAAGGCATGACATCACCGCCTTTGTACAGCATACACGGTCGAACGACGTTGTGCGTGGCATGCCATCATTGCCGTTGGGCAGCACACACGGTCGAATGACGTCGGGCGTGGCATACAATCATAGCTCGTAGATGGCAAACACGGTCGAACGACGTCAGGCGTGGAATGCCATCATCGCCTTTGGGCAGCACACCCGGTCGAATGACGTCGGGCGTGGGATGCCATCATGGCCCATGGACACCACACACGGTCGAACGAAGTCAAGCGTGGCATGCCGTCGTAGCCCTTGAACGACAAACAAGGTTGAACTACGTGAGGCGAGGCATGCCATCATCGCCTTTGGACTAGCTAACACACTCAGCCGGCGTCGGGTGTGGCATGCCATCATTGCCCTTGGATGGGAAACATGGTCGAACGACGTAGAGCGTGGCATGCCATCAACGCCTTGGGAAAGCACACACGGAAGAACGACGTGAGGCGTGGCATGAAATCATCATCTTTGGGCAGCACACACGGTTGAACTACGTCGGGCTTGGCATGCCATCGTCGCCTTTGGGCAGCACAAGAGGTCGAACGACGTCGGGCGTGGCATGCCATCATCACCTTTGGGCAGCACACACGGTCGACCGACGTCGGGTGTGGCATGCCATAATCGCCTTATGGCAGCACACACAGTCGAAAGACGTCAGGCGTGGCATGACATCACTTCTTTTGGACAGCACACACGGTCGAACGACGTCGGGCGTGGCATGCCATCATCGCCTTTGGGCAGCACACACGATCAAACGACGTCTGGCGGGGCATGCAATAATAGCCCATGGACGGCAAACACGGTTGAACGATGTCAGGCGTGACATTCCATCACCGCCTTTGGAAAACACACACGGTCGAACGACGTCGGGCGTGGCATGCCATCTTGCTTTTGGGAAGCACACACGGTCGAAAGACGTCGGGCGTCGTATGACATCACCGCCTTTGGGCACCACACATGGTCAAACGACGTCGGGCGTGACATGCCATCACCGCCTTTAGACAGCACACACGGTCGAACGAAGTCGGGCGTGGCATCCCATAATAGCCTTTGAACGGCAAAAAAGGTTGAATGACGTCAGGCGTGGCATGCCGTCGTCGCCTTTGGACTAGCTGACACAGTCGGACGGCGTCGGGCGTTGCATGCCATCATCGCCCTTGGATGGGAAACACGGTCGAACGACGTAGAGCGTGCGTGGCATGCCATCAACACCTAAGGACAGCACACAAGGAAGGACGACTTTAGGCGTGCCATGCTATTATCTCCTTTGGGCAGCACAGACGGTCGGACGACGTTTGGCGTAGCATACCATCACCGCCCTTGGACAGCACACATGGTCGGATGACGTCGGGCGTGGCATGCCATCACTTCCCTTGGACAGCACACACGGTAGGACGACGCGGGCGTGGTATGAGATCACCGCTCTTGGACTGCACGCATGGTCGGACTATGTTAGGTGTGGCATGCCATCACTGCCCTTGGACAGCACACACGGTAGAACGACGCGTGGCATGGCATGACATCATCGCCCTTGAACTGAACGCACGGTCAGACGACATCAACCGTGGCATGACATCACCACCTTTGGACAGCACTCACAGTCGGCAACGTCGGCATCACTGCTATTGGACAGCACGCATGGTCGGACGACATCGGGCATGGCATGACATCACCGCCCTTGGGCAGCACACACGATCGGACTATGTCGAGTATGGCATGACATCACCACCTTTGGACAGCACACACGGTCGAACGATGTCAGGAGTGGCATGCCATCATCTCTTTTGGGCAGCACACACGGTAGAATGACGTCGGCTTGGCATGCCATCATAGCCCATGGATGGAAAACACGGTCGAACGACGTCGGTCGTAAAATGCCATCATCACCTTTGGGCAGCACACATGATCGAACGACGTCGAGCGTGGCATGTCGTCATGGCCCTTAGACACCACACACAGTCGAACAAAGTTGGGTGTGGCGTGCCATCATAGCCATTGAATGGCAAACAAGGTTGAACAACGTCAGGCGTGACATGCCATCATCGCCTTTGGACTAGCTGACACAGTCGGACGGCATCAGGCGTGGTATGCCATCATCGCCCTTTGACGGGAAACACGGTCGAACGACATAGAGCGTGACATCCCATCAACGCCTTGGGACAACACACACGGAAGAACGACATCGGGCGTGGCATTCTATCATCGCCTTGGGGCAGCACAAACGGTCGGACGACGTCGGGCATGGCATGCCATCACCGCCCTTGGACATCACACACTATCGGATGACGTCGGGCGTGGGATGCCATCACCGCCCTTCGACAACGCACACGGAAGGACAACGTCGGGCGTGGCATGACCTCACCGCCCTTGGGCAGCACACACGGTCGGACTACATCGGGCATGGCATGACATCACCACCTTTGGATAGCACACACGGTCTAACGACGTCGGGCGTGGCATGCCATCATCGCCTTTGGGCAGCACACACGATCGAATGACGTCGGGTGTGGCATTCCATCATATACCTTGGACGGCAAACACGGTCGAACGACGTCAGGCGTGACATGCCATCACCGCCTTTGGATAGCATACACGGTCGAACGTCGTCGGGTGTGGCATGCCATCATCGCCTTTGGGCAGCTCACACAGTTGAACGACGGTTGGCGTAGCATGACATCACCGCCTTTGGACAGCACACACGGTCGAACGACGTCGAGCGTGACATGCCAACACTGCCTTTGGACAGCACACACGGTCGAACGACGTCGAGCGTGGCATTCCATTGTCGCCTTTGGGCAGCATACACGGTAGAACGACGTCTGGCATGGAATACCATTATTGCCATTGGGCAGCACAAACGGTCGAACGACATCAAGCGTGGCATGCCATCACCGCCTTTGGACAACACACAAGGTCGAATGACGTCGGGCGTGGCATGCCATCATAACCATTGGGCAGCACAAACGGTCGAACTACATCGGGCATGACATGCCATCACCGCCTTTGGACAGCACACAAGGTCAAACGACGTCGGGCATGACAAGCCATCACCGCCTTTGGACAGTACACAAGGTCGAATGACATCAGGCGTGGCATGCATTCATTACCTTTGGGCAGCACACACGGTCGAACTACGTCGGGTGTGGCATTCTATCATCGCCTTTGGGAAGCAAAAACGATCATACCACGTCGGGCGTGGCATGCCAATATCACCTTTGGGAAGCACACACGGTCGAACGACGTCGGGCGTGGCATGCCAGCATCGCCTTTGGGCAACACACACGGTTGAAAGACATCGAGCATGGCATGACATCACGCCCTTGGGCAGCACACACGGTCAAACTATGTTAGGCGTGGCATGACATCACCGCCTTTGTACAGCACACACGATCGAACGACGTCGTGAGTGGCACGCCATCATCGCCTTTGGCAGCACACACGGTCGAATGATGTCGGGCATCGCATACCATCATAGCCCAATGATGGCAAACACGGTCGAACGACGTCGGACGTGGAATGCCATCATCGCCTTTAGGCAGCACACCCGGTCGAACGACGTCGGGCATGGCATGCCGTCATTGCCCTTGGACACAACACACGGTAAAACAAAGTCGGGCGTGGCATGCCATCATAGCCCTTGAAAAGCAAACAAGGTTGAATGACGTCAGGTGTGGCATGCCATCATCGCCTTTGGACTAGCTAACACAGTCGGACGGCGTAGGGTGTGGCATGCCATCATCTCCTTTGGACGGGAAACACGGTCGAACGACGTAGAGCGTGGCATGCCATCAACGCCTAAGGACAGCACACAAGGAAGGACGACGTCGGGCGTGGCATGCTATAAACTCCTTTGGGCAGCACAAACGGTCGGTCGACTTTTGGCGTAGCATACCATCACTGCCCTTGGACAGCACACATGGTCGGATGACGTCGGGCGTGGCATGCCATCACTGCCCTTGGACAGCACACACAGTAGGACGACGTCGGGCGTGGTATGAGAACACCGCTCTTGGACTGCACGCATAGTCGGACTACGTCGGGCGTGGCATGACATCACCACCTTTGGACAGCACACACGGTAGAATGACACGTGGCATGGCAAGACATCATCGCCCTTGAATTGCATGCACGGTCAGACGACATCAAGCGTGGCATGACATCACTGCCTTTGGACAACACACACAGTCGGCAACGTCGGCATCGCCGCTATTGGACAGCACGCATGGTCGGACTACATCAGGCTTGGCATGACATCACCGCACTTGGGCAGCACACACGGTCGGACTACGTCGAGCATGGCATGACATCACCGCATTTGGACAGCACACACGGTCGAACAACGTCAGGCGTGGCATGCTATCATCGCCTTTGGGAAGCACACACGGTGGAATGACGTCGGCATGGCATGCCATCATAGCCCAGGGACGCCAAACACGGTCGAATGATGTCGGGCGTAAAATGCCTTCATCGCCTTTGGGCAGCACACACGATCGAACAACATCAGGCGTGGCATGCCGTCATGGCCCTTAGACACCACACACATTCGAACGAAGTCGGGCGTGGCGTGCCATCATAGCCCTTGAACGGCAAACAAGGTTGAACGACGTCAGGCGTGGCATGCCATCATCGCCTTTGGACTAGCTGACATAGTCGGACGGCATCAGGCGTGGCATGCCATCATCGCCCTTGGACGGGAAACACGGTAGAACGACGTAAAGCGTGACATGCCATCAATGCCTTGGGAAAGCACACACGGAAGAACGACATCAGGCGTGGCATTCTATCATCACCTTTGGGCAGCACAAACGGTCGGACGACGTTGGTCGTGACATGCCATCACTGCCCTTGGACATCACACACGGTCAGATGACGTCAGGCGTGGCATGCCATCACTGACCTTGGATAGCACACACGGTAGGACGATGTCGGGCATTGTATGAGATCACCGCTCTTGGACTTCACGCATGGTCAGACTACGTCGGGCGTGGCATGACATCACCACCTTTGGACAGCACACACGGTAGAACGACGCGTGGCATGGCATGACATAATCGCCCTTGAATTCCATGCACGGTCAGACGACATCAAGTGTGGCATGTCATCACCGCCTTTGGACAACACACACAATCGGCAACGTCGGCATCGCCGCTATTGGACAATACGCATGGTCGGACTACGTCGAGCATGGCATGACATCACCACCTTTGGACAGCACACACGGTCGAACGACGTCAGGCGTGGCATGCCATCATCGCCTTTGGGAAGCACACACGGTGGAATGACGTCGGCATGGCATGCCGTCATAGCCCATGGACGGCAAACACGGTCGAACGACGTCGGGCGTAAAACGCCATCATCGCCTTTGGGCATCACACACGCTCGAACAACGTCAGGCGTGGCATGCCGTCATGGCCCTTAGACACCACACACATTCGAATGAAGTCGGGTGTGGCGTGCCATCATAGCCCTTGAACGGCAAACAAGGTTGAACGATGTCAGGCGTGGCATGCCATCATCGCCTTTGGACAAGCTGACACAGTCGGACGGCATCAGGCGCGGCATCCCATCATCGCCCTTGGACGGGAAACACAGTAAAACGACGTAGAGCGTGACATGCCATCAACGCCTTGGGACAGCACACACGGAAGAACGACATCGGGCGTGGCATTCTTTCATCGTCTTTGGGCAGCACAAACGGTCGGACGACGTCAGGCGTGACATGCCATCACCACCCTTGGACATCACACACGGTCAGATGACGTCGGGCGTGGCATGCCATCACCGCCCTTCGACATCACACACGGTAGGACGATAGCGGGCGTGGCATGACCTCACCGCCCTTGGGCAGCACACACAGTCGGACTACGTCGGGCGTGGCATGACATCACCACCTTTGGATAGCACACACGGTCTAACAACATCGGGCGTGGCATGCCATCATCGCCTTTGGGCAGCACACACGATTGAATGACGTCGGGCGTGGCATGCCATCATATCCCTTGGACGGCCAACACGGTCGAACGACGTCAGGCGTGACATATCATCACCGCCTTTGGACAGCACACACGGTCGAACGTCGTTGGGTGTGGCATGCCATCATCGCCATTGGGCAGCTCTCACGATCGAACGACGTTGGGCGTGGCATGATATCACCGCCTTTGGACAATACACACGGTCGAATAACGTCGAGCGTGACATGCCAACACCGCCTTTGGACAGCATAGACGGTCGATCGACATCGAGCGTGGAATTCCATTATCGCCTTTGGGCAGCACACACGGTAGAACGACGTCTGGCGTGGCATGCCATTATTGCCTTTGGGCAGCACAAACAGTCGAACGACATCAGGCGTGGCATAAAAATCATCGTCTTAGGACTGCACTCATGGTTGGACGACGTCGGGCGTCGCATGACATCACCGCCCTTCGACAGCACACACGGTCGAACGACGTCGGGCTTGGAATGACATCACTGCCCTTGGACGGCACGCATGGTCGAACGACGTCGGGCGTGGAATGACATCACCACCCTTAGACGTCACACACGGTTGAACGTCGTTGGGCGTGGCATGCCATCATCGCCTTTGGGCAGCACACACGATCGAACAACATCAGGCGTGGCATGCCGTCATGGCCCTTAGACACCACACACATTCGAACGAAGTCGGGCGTGGCGTGCCATCATAGCCCTTGAACGGCAAACAAGGTTGAACGATGTCAGGCGTGGCATTCCATCATCGCCTTTGGACTAGCTGACACAGTCGGACGGCATCAGGCGTGGCATGCCATCATCGCCCTTGGACGGGAAACACGGTAGAACGACGTAAAGCGTGACATGCCATCAATGCCTTGGGAAAGCACACACGGAAGAACGACATCAGGCGTGGCATTCTATCATCGTCTTTGGGCAGCACAAACGGTCGGACGACGTTGGTCGTGACATGCCATCACCGCCCTTGGACATCACACATGGTCAGATGACGTCGGGCGTGGCATGCCATCACTGACCTTGGATAGCACACACGGTAGGACGATGTCGGGCATTGTATGAGATCACCGCTCTTGGACTTCACGCATGGTCAGACTACGTCGGGCGTGGCATGACATCACCACCTTTGGACAGCACACACGGTAGAACGACGCGTGGCATGGCATGACATAATCGCCCTTGAATTCCATGCACGGTCAGACGACATCTAGCGTGGCATGCCATCATCACCTTTGGGCAGCACATACGGTCGAATGACGTCGGGCGTGGCATGCCATAATCGCCTTAAGGCAGCACACACAGTCAAACGACGTCGAGCGTGGCTTTCCATTATCGCCCTTGGATAGCACACACGGTAGGACTACGTCGGGCGTGGCATGACATCACCGCCTTTGGACAGCACACACGGTCGAACGACGTCGGGCGTGGAATTCCATCATCGCCTTTGGGCAGCACACACGGTCGAACGACATCGGGCGTGGCATGCCGTCATGGCCCTTGGACACCACACACGGTCGAACGAAGTCGGGCGTGGCATGCCATCATAGCCCTTGAACGACAAACAAGGTTGAACGACGTCAGGCGTGGTATGCCATCATCGCCTTTGGACTAGCAGACACACTCAGACGGCGTCGGGTGTGGCATGCCATCATTGCTCTTGGACGGGAAACATGGTCGAACGATGTAGAGCGTGGCATGCCATCAACGCCTTGGGAAAGAACACACGGAAGAACGACGTTGGGCGTGGCATGACATCATCACCTTTGGGCAGCACACACGGTGGAACTACGTCGGGCGTGGCATGCCATCATCGCCTTTGGGCAGCATTAAATGGTCGAACGACGTCGGGCGTGGCATGCCATCATCACCTTTGGGCAGCATACACGGTCGAACGACGTCGGGCGTGGCATGCCATAATCGCCTTAAGGCAGCACACACAGTCGAAAGACGTCGGGCGTGGAATGATATCACCACCTTTGAACAGCACACACGATCGAACAACGTCGGGCGTGACATGCCATCACCGCCATAGGACAACACACGATCGGACGACGTCGGGCATGGCATGACATCACCTCCCTTGGGCAGCACACACGGTCGAACGACGTCGGGCTTGGCATGCCATCATCGCCTTTGGACAGCACACACGGTCAAACGACGTCGAGCGTGGCATTCCATTATCGCCTTTGGGCAGCACACAAGGTCGAACTATGTCGGGCGTGGCATGCCATCATTGCCTTTGGGAAGTACAAAAAGTTGAACGACGTCGGGAGTGGCATGCCAACATCACCTTTGGGCAGCACAAACGGTCAAACGACGTCGGGCGTAGCATGCCAGCATTGCCTTTGGGAAGCACACGGTCGAAAGACGTCGGGCGTGGCATGACATCACCTCCTTTAAACAGCACACACGGTCGAACAACGTCGAGCGCGACATGCCATCACCACCATTAGAAAACACACACGGTCGTACGATGTCGAGCGCGACATTCCATCATTGCCATTAGAAAGCACACACGGTCGAACGACGTCGGGCGTGGTATGCAAACATCACCTTTGGGCAGTACAAACGTTCAAACGACGTCGGGCGTGGCATGCCATCTTGCCTTTGGGAAGCACACACGATCGAATGACGTCGGGCGTGGCATGACATCACCGCCCTTGGACGGCACGAACGGTCAAACGACGTCGGGTGTGGCATGACATCACCACCCTTGGAGAGCACAGACAATCGGCAACGTAGGGCGTGGCATGACATCACCGCCATAAGACAGCACACGGTCGGACGACGTCGGGCATGACATAACATCACCGCCCTTGGGTAACACACACGGTTGGACTATGTCAGGCGTGGCATGACATCACTGCCTTTGTACAACACACACGGCCGAACGACGTCTAGCGTGGCATGCCATCATCGCCTTTGGGCAGCACACACGATCGAATGATGTCTGGTGAGGCATGCCATAATAGCCCATGGAAGGCAAACACTGTCGAACGATGTCAGGCGTGACATGCCATCACCGCCTGTGGACAACACACACGGTCGAACGACGTCGGCGTGGCATGCTATCTTGCCTTTGGAGAGCACACACGATCGAAAGACGTCGGGCGTGGTATGACATCACCGCCTTTGGGCAGCACACACGATCAAACGACGTCGGCGTGACATGCCATCACCGCCTTTAGACAGCACACAAGTAAGGACGACGTCGGGCGTGGCATGCTATCATCTCTTTTGGGCAGCATTGACCGTCGGACGACTTCTGGCGTGGCATACCATCACCGCCCTTGGACAGCACACATGGTCAGATGACGTCGAGCGTGGCATGCCATCACCGCCCTTGAACAGCATACACGGTAGGACGACGTCAGGCGTGGCATGACATCACCGCTCTTGGACAGCACGCATGGTCAGACGGCGTCGGGCAAGGCATGACATCATCGCCCTTGGGCAGAACACACGGTGGGACTACGTCTGGCGTGGCATGACATCATCGCCTTTGGACAGCACACACGGTCGAACAACGTCGTGCGTGGTATGTAATCATCGTCTTTGGGCAGCACACACGGTCGAATGACGTCGGGCGTGCGATACCATCATAGCCCATGGATGGCAAACACTGTCGAACGACGTCGGGCGTGGAATGCCATCATCGCCTTTGGGCAGCACACACGGTCGAACGACGTCAGGCGTGGCATGCCATCATGGTCCTGGACACCACACACGATCGAACGATGTCGGGCGTGGCATGACATCACCTCCCTAGGACTGCACGCACTGTCGGACGACGTTGGGTGTGGCATGACATTACCGCCCTTAAACAGCACACACGGTCGAACGATGTCGGGCGTGGAATGCCATCACCGCCCTTGGACGACACGTATGGTCGAACGACGTCGGGTGTGGCATGACATCACCACCCTTAGACAGCACAGATAATTGGCAACGTCGGGCATGGCATGACATCGCCGCCCTTGGGCAGCACACACGGTCGAACTACGTCAGGCGTGGCATGACATCACCGCCTTTGTACAACACACACGGTCGAACGACGTCGAGCGTGGCATGCCATTATCGCCTTAGGGCAGCACACATGATCAAACGACGTCGGGAGAGGCATGCCATAATAGCCCATGGACGGCAAAAACGGTTGAACGACGTCAGGCGTGACATGCCATCACCGCCTTTGGACAGCACACACGGTCGATAGACGTCGAGCGTGGCATGCCATCTTACCCTTGGGAAGCACACACGGTTGAAAGACGTCGTGCGTGGTACGATATCACCGCCTTTGGGCAGCACACACGGTCAAACGATGTCGGGCATGACATCACATCACCGCCTTTAGACAGCACACACGGTCGAACGAATTCGGGCGTGGCATGCCATTATAGCCCTTGAATGGCAAACAAGGTTGAATGACGTCAGGCGTGGCATGCCATCATCGCCTTTGGACTAGCTGACACAGTCGGACGGCGTCGGGCGTGGCATGCCATCATCGCCCTTGGATGGGAAACATGGTCAAACGACGTAGAGCGTGGCATTCCATCAACGCCTAAGGACAGCACACAAGAAAGGACGACATCGAGCGTGGCATGCTATCATCTCCTTCGGGCAGCACAGATGGTCGGACGACGTCGGGCGTGGCATGCCATCACGGCCCTTAGATAGCACACATGATTAAACGACGTTGGGCGTAGCATGATATCACCGTCTTTGTACAGCACACACGGTTGAACGACGTCGGGCGTGGCATGACATCACCGCCCTTGGACAACATACACGGTTGAACGACGTCGGGCGTGGCATGGCATCATAGCCCTTGGACGGCAAACAGGGTCGAACGACGTGAGGCGTGGCATGCCATCATCGCTTTTAAACCAGCTGACACAGTCGGACGGCGTCGGGCGTGGCATGCAATCATCGCCCTAGGACGGCAAACACAGTCGAACGACGTCGAGGGTTGCATGCCATGCCCGCCTTTGGAAAGCACACACAGTCGGACGACGTCGGGCGTGGCATGCCATCATCTCATTTGGGCAGCACAGACTGTCAGACGGCGTCAGGCGTGGCATGCCATCATCGCCGTTGGGCAGCACAAACGATCGATCGTCGTCGGGCGTGGCATGCCATCATAGCCCTTGGACAGCACACACGGTCGGCAATGTCGGGCAATGCATTAAAGCACCGCCCTTGGACAGTACACACGGTCAAACGACGTCCAGCATGGCATGACATCCCTACCCTTGGACTACACGCACGATCGGATGACGTCGGGCGTGGCATGACATCACCATCTTTGGACAGCACACACGGTAGAACAACGCGTGGCATGGCATGACATCATCGCCCTTGAACTGCACGCACGGTCAGACGACATCAAGCGTGGCATGACATCACCGCCTTTGGACAGCACACACAGTCGGCAACGTCGGCATCGCCGCTATTGGAGAGCACGCATGGTCGGACGACATTGGTCATGGCATGACATCACTGCCCTTGGGCAGCACACACGGTCGGACTACTTCGAGCATGGCATGACATCACCGCCTTTGGACAGCACACACGGTCGAACGACGTCGGGCGTGGCATGCCATCTTGCCTTTGGGAAGCACACACGGTCGAAAGACATCGGGCGTGCTATGAAATCACCGCCTTTGGGCATCACATACGGTCAAACGTCATCGGGCGTGACATGCCATCATCGCCTTTAGACAGCACACACGATCGGACGACGTCGGGCGTGGCATGCTATCACCGCTCTTGGATTGCACGCATGGTTGGCATGGCATGACGTCATCGCCATAGGACAGCACACGATCGGACGACGTCGGGCACGGCATGACATCACCGCCCTTGGGCAGCACACACGGTAAGACTACGTCAGGCGTGGCATGACATCACTGCCTTTGTACAGCACACCCGGTCGAACGACGTCGGGCGTGGCATGCCATTATCGCCTTTGGGCAGCACACACGATCGAACAACGTCGGGCGGGGCTTGCCATAATAGCCCATGGACGGCAAACACGGTCGAACGACATCTGGCGTGACATGCCATCACCGCCTTTGGACAGCACACACGGTTGAACGACGTCGGGCGTGGCATGCCATCTTGCCTTTGGGAAGCACACACGGTCGAAAGACGTCGGGCGTGCTATGACATCACCGCCTTTGGGCATCACACACGGTCAAACGTCATCGGGCGTGACATGCCATCATCGCCTTTAGACAGCACACACGATCGAACGAAGACAGGCGTGGCATGCCATCATAGCCCTTGAACGGCAAACAAGGTTGAATGACGTTAGGCGTGGCATGCCATCATCGGCCTTAGACGGGAAACACGGTCGAACGACGTAGAGCGTGGCATGCCATCAACGCCTAAGAACAGCACACAAAGAAGGACGACGTCGGGCGTGGCATGCTATCATCTCCTTTGGGTAGCACAGACGGTCAGACGACGTCGGGCGTTGAATGCCATCACCTCCCTTGGACAGCACACTTGGTCGGATGACGTCGGGCGTAGCATGCCATCATCTTCTTTGGGAAGCACAAACGGTCGAACGACGCCGATGTGGCATGCAAACATCACCTTTGGGCAGCACACACGGTCGAACGACGTCAGGTGTGGCATGCCAGCATCGCCTTTGGGAAGCACACACGGTCAAAAGACGTCCAGCGTGGCATGGCATCACCTCCTTTGGACAGCGCACACGGTCGAACAACGTCGGGCGCGACAAGCCATCACCGCCTGTGGAAAGCACACACGGTCGAACGACGTCGGGTATGGCGTGCGATCATCACCTTTGGGCAGCACAAACAGTCAGACCGGCAAACAAGGTTGAACGACTTTGGGCGTGGCATACATTATCGCCTTTGGACTAGCTGACATAGTTGGCTGGCGTAAGGCGTGGCATGCCATCATTGCCCTTGGAGGGGAAACACGGTCGAACGACGTAGAGCGTGGCATGCCATCACCGCCTTGCGACAGCACACACTATCAGACGATATCGGGTGTGGCATGCTATCATCGCGTTTGGGCAGCACAAACAGTCCGACGACATCGGGTGTGGCATGCAATAACCGCACTTGGATAGCACACAAGGTCGGATGACGTCTGGCGTGGCATGCCATCGCCGCCCTTTGACTGCACCCATGGTAGGACGACGTCTGGCGTGACATGCAATCATCGCCTTTGGACAGCACACACGGTCGAACGTCATTAGTGTGGCATGCCATCATCGCCTTTGGGTAGCTCTCACGGTCGAACAACGTTGGCCGTGGCATGACATCACCGCCTTTGTACAGAACACACGGTCGAACAACGTCGAGCGTGACATGCCAACACCGCCTTTGGACAGCACACACGGTCGATCGACGTCGAGCGTTGCTTTCCATTATCGCCTTTGGACCGCACACACGGTCGAACGACGTCGGGGGTGGCATGCCGTCATGGCCCTTGGACACCACACACGGTCGAACGAAGTCAGGCGTGGCATGCCATCATAGCCCTTGAACGACAAACAAGGTTGAACAACGTCAGGCGTTGCATGCCATCATCGCCTTTGGACTAGCAGACACACTCAGACGGCGTCAGGTGTGGCATGCCATCATTGCTCTTGGACGGGATACATGGTCGAACGACGTAGAGCGTGGCATGCCATCAACGCCTTGGGATAGCACACACGAAAGAATGACGTCGGGCGTGGCATGACATCATCACCTTTGGGCAGCACACACGGTGGAACAACGTCGGGCGTGGCATGCCATCATTGCCTTTGGCCTGCACAAAACGGTCGAACGACGTCGGGCGTGGCATGCCATCATCACCTTTGGGCAGTACACACGGTCGAACGACGTCGGGCGGGCTTGCCATAATCGCCTTAAGGTAGCACATACTGTCAAACGACGTCGAGCGTGGCTTTCCATTATCGCCCTTGGACAGCACACACGGTAGGACTACGTCGGGTGTGACATGCCATCAACGCCTTGGGACAACACACACACGGAAGAACGACATCGGGCGTGGCATTCTATCATCGCCTTTGGGCAGCACAAACGGTCAGACGACGTCGGGCGTGGCATGCCATCACCGCCCTTGGACATCACACACGGTCGGATGACGTCGGCAGTGGCATGCCATCACCGCCCTTCAACAACACACACGGTAGGACGAAGTTGGGCGTGGCATGACCTCACCGCCCTTGGGCAGCACACACGGTCGGACTACATCGGGCGTGGCATGACATCACCACCTTTGGATAGCACACACGGTCTAACGACGTCGGGCGTGGCATGCCATCATCGCCATTGCGCAGCACACACGATCGAATGACGTCGGGCGTGGCATTCCATCATATCCCTTGGACGGCAAACACGATTGAACGACGTCAGGCATGACATGCCATCACCGCCTTTGGAAAGCACACACGGTCGAACGTCGTCGGGTGTGGCATGCCATCATCGCCTTTGGGCAGCTCACACGGTCGAACGACGTTGGGCGTGGCATGACATCACCGCCTTTGGACAGCACACACGGTCGAACGACGTCGAGCGTGACATGCCAACACCGCCTTTGGACAGCACACACGGTCGAACAAGGTCGAGCGTGGCATTCCATTATCTCCTTTGGGCAGCACACACGGTAGAACGACGTCAGGCTTGGCATGCCATTATTGCCTTTGGGTAGCACAAAAGGTCGAACGATGTCAGGCGTGGCATGACATCACAGCCCTAGGACTGCACGCACAGTCGAACGACGTAGAGCGTGGCATTCCATAAATGCTTTGGGACAGCACACACGGAAGAACGACCTCAGGCGTGACATGCCATGACCGCCCTTCGACAACAGACACGGTAGGATGACGTCGGGTGTGACATGACCTCACCGCCCTTGGGCAGCACACACGGTCGGACTACGTCGGGCGTGGCATTACATCACCACCTTTGGATAGAACACACGGTCTAACGACGTCGGGCGTGGCATGCCATCATCGCCTTTGGGCAGCACACACGATCGAATGACGTCGGGCGTGGCATTCCATCATATCCCTTGGACAGCAAACACGGTCGAACGACGTCAGGCGTGACATGCCATCACCACCTTTGGATAGCACACACGGTCAAACGTCATCGGGTGTGGCATGCCATCATCACCTTTGGGCACTCACACGGGTGAACGACGTTGGGCGTGGCATGACATCACCGCCTTTGGATAGCACACACGGTCGAACGACGTCGAGCGTGACATGCCAACACCGCCTTTGGACAGCACACACGATCGAACGACGTCGAGGGTGGCATTTCATTTTCGCCTTTGGGCAGCACACACTGTAGACGACATCTGGCGTGGCATGCCATTATTGCCTTTGGGCAGCACAAATGGTCGAACGACGTCAGGCGTGGCATGACATCACCGCCCTAGAACTGCACGCACGGTCGGATGACGTCGGGCGTGGCATGACATCACCGCCCTTCGACTGCACACACGGTCGAACGACGTCGGGCTGGCATGACATCACTGCCATTGGACGGCACACACGTCAAACGACGTCGGGCGTGGAATGACATCACCACCCTAGGGCATCACAAATGGTTGAACGTCGTTGGGCGTTGCATGCCATCATCGCCTTTGGGCCGCACACACAATCGAATGACGTCGGGCGTGGCATGACATCACCGCATTTGGGTAGCACACACGGTCAAACAACGTCGGGCGTGACATGCCATCACCGCCTTTGGACAGCACACATGGTCAAATGACGTCGGGCAAGGCATGCCATCATCCCTTTTGGGCAGCACACACGGTCGAACTACGTCGGAAGTGGCATGCCAATATCTCCTTTGGGAAGCACGAATGGTAGAACGATGTCGGGCGTGGCATGCCAACATCACCTTTGAGCAGCACACACCATCGAACGACGTCGTGCGTGGCATGCCAGCATCGCCTTTGGGCAGCACACACGGTTGAAAGACGTCGAGCGTGGCATGACATTACCTCCTTTGAACAGCGCATACGGTCGAACAACGTAGAGCGTGGCATGGCATCACCGCCTTGGGACATCACACACGGTCAGACGACGTTGGGCGTGGCATGCTATCATCGCCTTTGGGCAGCACAAACAGTCGGACGACATCGGGTCTGGCATGCCATCACCGCCGTTGGATAGCACGCAAGGTCGGATGACGTCTGGCGTGGCATGCCATCGCCGCCCTTGGACTGCACCCACAGTAGAAAGACGTGGGGCATGTCATGAGATCACCGCTCTTGGACTGCACACATGGTCGGGCATGGCATGACATCACCGCCATAGGACAGCACACGATCGAACGATGTCGGGCATGGCATGACATCACCGCTCTTGGGCAGCACACACGGTCGGACTACGTCAGGCATGGCATGACATGACTGCCTTTGTACAGCACACCCGGTCGAACGACATCGAGCGCGGCATGCCATTATCGCCTTTGGGCAGCACACACGATCGAATAACGTCGGGCGGGGCATGCCATAATAGCCCATGGACGGCAAACACGGTCGAACGACGTCTGGTGTGACATGCCATCTTGCCATTGGGAAGCACACACGGTCGAAAGACGTCGGGCGTGGTATGACATCACCGCCTTTAGGCATCACACACGGTCAAATGTTGTCGGGCGTGACATGCCATCATCGCCTTTAGACAGCACACACGATCGAATGAAGTCAGGCGTGGCTTGCCATCATAGCCCTTGAACGGGAAACAAGGTTGAATGACGTCAGGCGTGGCATGCAATCATCGCCTCTGGACTCGTTGACACAGTCGGACGGCGTCGGGCATTGCATGCCATCATCGCCCTTGGACGGGAAACATGGTCGAATGACGTAAAGTGTGGCATTCCATCAACACCTAAGGACAGCACACAAAGAAGGACGACATCGGGCGTGGCATGCTATCATCTCCTTTGGGTAGCACATATGGTCAGACTACGTCGGGCGTGGCATGCCATCACCTCCTTTGGACAGCACACATGGTCGGATGACGTCGGGCGTGGCATGCCATCATCTTCTTTGGGAAGCACAAATGGTCGAACGACGCCGACGTGGCATGTGAACATCACCTTAGGGCAGCACACACGGTCGAACGACATCGGGCGTGGCATGCTTATATCGCCTTTGGGAAGCACACACGGTCGAAAGACGTCGAGCATGGCATGACATCACCTCCTTTGGACAGCGCACACAGTCGAACAACGTCGGGCACGACATGCCATCGCCGCCTTTGGAAAGCACACACGGTCGAACGACGTCGGGCGTGGCATGCTACCATCACCTTTAGGCAGCACAAAAAGTCGGACCGGCAAACAAGGTTGAACGACGTCGGGCGTGGCATACATTATCGCCTTTGGACTAGCTGACACAGTTGGCCGGCGTTAGGCGTGGAATGCCATCATCGCCCTTGGACGGGAAACACGGTCGAACGACGTAGAGCGTGGCATGTCATCAACGCCTTGGGACAGCACACACGGTCAGACAACGTCGGGTGTGGCATGCTATCATCGCCTTTGGGCAGCACAAACAGTCGGACGACATCAGGTGTGGCATGCCATCATCGCCCTTGGATAGCACACAAGGTCGGATGACGTCTGGCGTGGCATGCCATCGCCGCCCTTGGACTGCACCCACGGTAGGACGACGTGGGGCATGGCATGAGATCATCGTTCTAGGACTGCACCGTGGTCGGTCATGGCATGACATCACCGCCATAGGACAGAACACGATCGGACGACGTCGGGCATGGCATGATATCACCGCCCTTGGGCAGCACACACGGTCGGACTACATCAGGTGTGGCATGACATCACCGCCTTTGTACAGCACACACGGTCGAATGACGTCAGGCGTGGCATGCCATCATCGCCTTTGGGCAGCCTAGACGATTGAACGACGTCAGGCGACGCATGCTATAATAGCCCATGGACGGCAAACACGGTTGAACGTTGTCAGGCGTGACATGCAATCACCGCCTTTGGACAGCATACACGGTCGAACGACGTCGGGCGTGGCATGCCATCTTGCGTTTGGGAAGCACACACGGTCGAAATACGTCGGGCGTGGTATGACATCATCGCCTTTGGGCATCACACACGGTCAAACGTCGTCGGGCATGACATGCCATCATCGCCTTTAGACAGCACACACGGTTGAACGAAGTCAGGCGTGGCATGCCATCATAGCCCTTGAACGGCAAACAAGGTTGAATGACGTCAGGCGTGGCATGCCATCGTCGCCTTAGGACTAGCTGATACAGTCGGACGGCGTCGGGCTTGGCATGCCATCATCGCCCTTGGACGGGAAACACGGTCGAACGATGTAGATCGTGGCATGCCATCAACGCCTAAGGACAGCACACAAGGAAGGACGACGTCGGGCGTGGCTAGCTATCATCTCCTTTGGGCAGCACAGACGGTCAGACGATGTCGGGCGTGGCATGCCATCACCGCCCTTGGACAGCACACATGGTCGGATAACGTCGAGCGTGGCATGCCATAACCGCCCTTGGACAACACACACGGTAGGATGACGTCGGGCGTGGTATGAAATCACCGCTCTTGGACTGCACGCATGGTCAGACTATGGCGGGCGTGGCATGACATCACTACCTTTGGACAGCACACAGGGTAGAACTACGCGTGGCATGGCATGACATCAGCGCCATTGAACTGCACGCACGGTCAGACGATATCGGGCGTGGCATGATATCATATCCCTTAGAGGGCAAACATGGTCGAACGACGTCAGGCGTGACATGCCATCACCGCCTTTGGGCAGCAAACAGGATCGAATGACGTCGGGTGTGGCATGCCATAATATCCCTTAGATGGCAAACACGGTCGAACGACGTCAGGCGTGACATGCCATCACCGCCTTTGGACAGCACACACGGTTGAACGTCGTCGGGCGTGGCATGCTATCATCGCCTTTGGGCAGCACACATGGTCGAACGACGTTGGGCGTGGCATGACATCATCGCCTTTGGACAGCACACACGGTCGAACGACGTCGGACGTGACATGCCAACACCGCCATTGGACAGCCCACACGGTCGAACGACGTCTAGTGTGGCATTCTATTATCGCCTTTGGGCAGCACACACGGTCGAACGACGTCTATCGTGACATGCCATTATAGCCTTAAGGCAGCACAAACGGTCGAACGATGTCAGGCGTGGCATGACATCACCGCCCTAGGACTGTACGCATGTTCGGACGACGTCGGGCGTGGCATGACATCACCGCCCTAGGACAATACACACGGTCGAACGACGTCGAGCCTGGCATGACATCACCGCCCTTGGACGGCATGCACGGTCGAACGACGTCGGGAGTGGCATGACATCACAACCCTTGGACGTCACACACGGTCGAACGTCGTTGGGCGTGGCATGCCATCATCGCCTTTGAGCAGCACACGCGATTGAATGACGTCAGGCGTGGCATGACATCACCGCCTTTGGGCAACACACACGGTCAAACGAAGTCTGGCATGACATGTAATCACTCCTTTGGACAGCACACAAGGTCGAATGACGTCGGGCGTGGCATGCCATCATCACCTTTGGGCAGCACACACGGTCGAACTACGTCGGGCGTGGCATGCCATTATCACCTTTGGGAAGCACAAACGGTCGAACCACGTCGGGCGTGGCATGCCAACATCACGTTTGGGCAGCACACACGGTCAAACGACGTCGAGCGTGGCATGCCAGCATCGCCTTTGGGCAACACACACGGTCAAAAGACGTCGAGCGTGGCATGACATCACCTCCTTTGGACAGCGCACACGGTCGAACAACGTCGGGCGCGACATGCCATCACCGCCTTTGGAAAGCACACACGGTCGAACGACGTCGGGCGTGGCATGCCATCATCACCTTTGGGTAGCACACACGGTTGAACTGCGTCGGGCGTGGCATGCCATCATCGCCTATGGGCAGCATAAACGGTCGAACGACGTCGAGCGCGACATGCCATCACCGCCTTTGGAAAGCACACACGGTCGAACGACGTCTGGCGTGGCATGCCATCTTCACCTTTGGGCAGCACACATGGTCGAACGACGTCGGGCGTAGCATGCCATAATCTCCTTAAGGCAGCACAAACGATCGAACGACGTCGGGCGTGGCATGACATCACTGCCTTTGGAATGAACACATGGTCGAATGATGTAGGGCGTGACATGCAATCACCGCCATAGGACAGCACACGATTGGACGACGTCGGGCATGGCATGACATCACCACCCTTGGGCAGCACACACGGTCAGACTACATCAGGCGTGGCATGACATCACCGCCTTTGTACATCACACACGGTCGAACGACGTCGTGCGTGGCATGCCATCATCGCCTTTGGGCAGCACACACGATCGAATGACATCGGGCGTGGCATACCATCATAGGCCATGGATGGCAAACGCTGTCGAACGACATCGGGCGTGGAATGCCATCATCGCCTTTGGGCAGCACACCCGGTCGAACGACGTCGGGCGTGGCATGCCGTCATTGCCCTTGGACACCACACACGGTCGTATGAAGTCGGGTGTGGCATGCCATCATAGCCCTTGAACGGCAAACAAGGTTGAACAACGTGAGGCGTGGCATGCAATCATCGCCTTTGGACTAGCTGACACACTCAGACGTCGTCGGGTGTGGCATGCCATCATTGCCCTTAGACAGGAAACATGGTCAAACGACGTAGAGCGTGGCATGCCATCAACGCCTTGGGACAGCACACACGGAAGAACGACGTCGGGCATGGCATGACATCATCACCTTTGGGCAGCACACACGGTTGAACTACGTCGGGCGCGGCATGCCATCATCGCCTTTGGGCAGCACAAACGGTCGAACGACGTCGGGCGTGGCATGCCATCATCACCTTTGGGCAGCACACACGGTCAAACGACGTCGGGCGTGGGATGCCATAATCGCCTTAAGGCAGCACACACAGTTGAAAGACGTCGAGCGTGGCATGACATCACCGCATTTGTACAGCACACACGGTCGAACGACATCGTGCGTTGCATGCCATCATCACCTTTGGGCAGCACACACGGTCGAATGACGTCGGCATGGCATGCCATCATAGCCCATTGACGGCAAACACGGTCGAACGACGTCGGGCATAAAATGCCATCATCGCCTTTGGGCAGCACACACGATCAAATGACGTCGGGCGTGGCATGCCGTCATGGCCCTTAGACACCACACACATTCGAATGAAGTCGGGCGTGGCGTGCCATCATAGCCCTTGAACGGCAAACAAGGTTGAACGACGTCAGGCGTGACATGCCATCATAGCCCTTGGACGGGAAACATGGTCGAACGAAGTAGAGTGTGACATGCCATCAACGCCTTGGGACAGCACACACGGAAGAACGACATCGAGCGTGGCATTCTATCATCACCTTTGGGTTGCACAAACAATCAGACGACGTCGGGCGTGGCATTCCATCACCGCCCTTGGACATCACACACGGTCAGACGACGTCGGGCGTGGCATGCCATCACCGCCCTTGGACAACACACACGGTAGGACGACGTCGGGCGTGGCATGACCTCACCTCCCTTGGGCAGAACACACAGTCGAACTACGTCAGGCGTGGCATGACATCACCACCTTTGGATAGCACACACGGTCTAACGATGTCAGGCGTGGCATGCCATCATCTCCTTTGGGCAGCACACACGATAGAATGACGTCGGGCGTGGCATGCCATCATATCCCTTGGACGGAAAACACGGTCGAACGACGTCTGGCGTGACATGCCATCACCGCCTTTGGACAGCACACACGGTCGAACGTCGTCGGGTATGGCATGCCATCATCGCCTTTGGGTAGCTCACACGGTCGAACGACATTGGGCGTGGCATGACATCACCGCCTTTGGACAGAACACACGGTCGAACGACGTCGAGCGTGACATGCCAACACCGCCTTTGGACAGCACACATGGTCTATCGACGTCGAGCGTGGCTTTCCATTATCGCCTTTGGACAGCACACATGGTCGAACGACGTCGGACGTGGCATGCCGTCATGGCCCTTGGACACCACACACGGTCGAACGAAGTCGGGCGTGGCATGCCATCATTGCCCTTGAACGACAAACAAGGTTGAACAACGTCAGGCGTTGCATGCCATCATCGCCTTTGGACTAGCAGACACACACAGACGGCGTCGGGTGTGGCATGCCATCATTGCTCTTGGACGGGAAACATGGTCGAACGACGTAGAGCGTGGCATAGCATCAACGCCTTGGGACAGCACACACGGAAGAATGACGTCGGGCGTGGCATGACATCATCACCTTTGGGCAACACACACGGTGGAAGTACATCGGCCGTGGCATGCCATCATCGCCTTTGGCCAGCACAAAACGGTCGAACGACGTCGGGCGTGGCATGCCATCATCACCTTTGGGCAGCACACACGGTCGAACGACGTCGGGCGTGGCATGCCATAATCGCCTTAAGGCAGCACACACAGTCAAACGACGTCGAGCGTGGCTTTCAATTATCGCCCTTGGATAGCACACACGGTAGGACTACGTCGGGCGTGGCATGACATTACCGCCTTTGGACAGCACACACAGTCGAACGACGTCGGGCGTGGAATTCCATCATCGCCTTTGGGCAGCACAAACGGTCGAACGACGTCGGGCGTGGCATGCCGTCATGGCCCTTGGACACCACACACGGTCGAACGAAGTCGGGCGTGGCATGCCATCATAGCCCTTGAACGACAAACAAGGTTTAACGACGTCAGGCGTGGTATGCCATCATCTCCTTTGGACTAGCAGACACACTCAGACGGCGTCGGGTGTGGCATGCCATCATTGCTCTTGGACGGGAAACATGGTCGAACGATGTAGAGCGTGGCATGCCATCAAGTGCCTTGGGACAGAACACACGGAAGAACGACGTTGGGCGTGGCATGACATCATCACCTTTGGGCAGCACACACGGTGGAACTACGTCGGGCGTGGCATGCCATCATCGCCTTTGGGCAGCACAAAACGGTCGAACGACGTCGGGCGTGGCATGCCATCATCACCTTTGGGCAGCATACACGGTCGAACGACGTCGGGCGTGGCATGCCATAATCGCCTTAAGGCAGCACATACAGTCGAAAGACGTCGGGCGTGGCATGATATCACCACCTTTGAACAGCACACACGATCGAACAGCGTCGGGCGTGACATGCCATCACCGCCATAGGACAGCACACGATCGGACGACGTCGGGCATGGCATGACATCACCTCCCTTGGGCAGCACACATGGTCGAACGACGTCGGGCATGGCATGCCATCATAGCCTTTGGATAGCACACACGGTCAAACGACGTCGAGCGTGGCATTCCATTATCGCCTTTGGGCAGCACACAAGGTCGAACTATGTCGACGTGGCATGCCATCATTGATTTTGGGAAGCACAAAAAGTTGAACGACGTCGGGAGTGGCATGCCAACATCACCTTTGGGCAGCACACACGGTCAAACGACGTCGGGCGTATCATGCCAGCATTGCCTTTGGGCAGCACACGGTCGAAAGACATCGGGCGTGGCATGACATCACCTCCTTTAAACAGCACAGACGATAGAACAACGTCGAGCGCGACATGCCATCACCGCCATTAGAAAACACACACGGTCGTACGATGTCGAGCGCGACATGCCATCACTGCCATTAGAAAGCACACATGGTCGAACGACGTCGGGCGTGGTATGCCAACATCACCTTTGGGCAGTACAAACGGTCGAACGACGTCGGGCGTGGCATGCCATCTTGCCTTTGGGAAGCACACACGGTCGAATGACGTCGGGCGTGGCATGACATCACCGCCCTTGGACGGCACGAACGGTCAAACGACGTCGGGTGTGGCATGACATCACCACCCTTGGACAGCACAGACAATCGGCAATGTAGGGCGTGGCATGACATCACCGCCATAAGACAGCACACGGTTGGACGACGTCGGGCATGACATAACATCACCGCCCTTGGGTAACACACACGGTTGGACTATGTAAGGCGTGGCATGACATCACTGCCTTTGTACAACACACACGGCTGAACGACGTCTGGCGTGGCATGCCATCATCGCCTTTTGGCAGCACACACGATCGAATGATGTCTGGTGAGGCATGCCATAATCGCCTTTGGACTAGCTGACACAGTCGGACGGCGTCGGGCGTGGAATGCCACATCGCCCTTGGATGGGAAACATGGTCAAACGACGTAGAGCGTGGCATGCCATCAATGCCTAAGGACAGCACACAAGAAAGGACGACATCGAGCGTGGCATGCTATCATCTCCTTCGGGCAGCACAGACGGTCGGACGACGTCGGGCGTGGCATGCCATCACGGCCCTTGGATAGCACACACGATTAAACGACGTTGGGCGTAGCATGATATCACCGCCTTTGTACAGCACACACGGTTGAACGACGTCGGGCGTGGCATGACATCACCGCCCTTGGACTGGATGCATGGTCGGACAACATCACGCATGGCATGACATCACCGCCCTTGGACGGCAAACACGATCGAATGACGTCGGGCGTGGCATGCCATCATCACCTTTGGACTAGCTGACACAGTTGGACAGCGTCAGGCGTGGTATGCCATCACCGCCCCTGGACAGCACACACGGTCGAAACAACGTCGGGCATTGCATGCCATCATCGCCTTTGGGCAGCACACACAGTCGAACGACGTTGGGCGTGGAATGCCATCATGGACCTTTGACAACATACACGGTTGAACGACGTCGGGCGTGGCATGCCATCATAGCCCTTGGACGGCAAACAGGGTCGAACGACGTGAGGCGTGGCATGCCATCATCGCTTTTAAACCAGCTGACACAGTCAGACGGCGTCGGGCGTGGCATGCAATCATCGCCCTAGGACGGCAAACACAGTCGAACGACGTCGAGGGTTGCATGCCATGCCCGCCTTTGGAAAGCACACATAGTCGGACGACGTCGGGCGTGGCATGCCATCATCTCATTTGGGCAGCACAGACCGTCAGACGGCGTCAGGCGTGGCATGCCATCATCGCCGTTGGGCAGCACAAACAATCGATCATCGTCGGGTGTGGCATGCCATCATAGCCTTGGACTACACGCACGATCGGATGACGTCGGGCGTGGCATGACATCACCACCTTTGGACAGCACACACGGTAGAACAACGCGTGGCATGGCATGACATCATCGCCCTTGAACTGCACGCACGGTCAGACGACATCAAGCATGGCATGACATCACCACCTTTGGACAGCACACACAGTCGGCAACGTTGGCATCGCCGCTATTGGAGAGAACGCACGGTCGGACGACATTGGGCATGGCATGACATCACCGCCCTTGGGCAGCACACACGGTCGGACTACTTCGAGCATGGCATGACATCACCGCCTTTGGACAGCACACACGGTCGAACAACGTCGGGCGTGGCATGCCATCTTGCCTTTGGGAAGCACACACGGTCGAAAGACATCGGGCGTGCTATGACATCACCACCTTTGGGCATCACATACGGTCAAACGTCATCGGGCGTGACATGCCATCATCGCCTTTAGACAGCAAACACGAGAGGACGACGTCGGGCGTGGCATGCCATCACCGCTCTTGGATTGCACGCATGGTCGGGCATGGCATGACATCACTGCCATAGGACAGCACACGATCGGACGACGTCGGGCACGGCATGACATCACCGCCCTTTGGCAGCACACACGGTCAGACTACGTCAGGCGTGGCATGACATCACTGCCTTTGTACAGCACACCCGGTCGAACGACGTCGGGCGTGGCATGCCATTATCGCCTTTGGGCAGCACACACGATCGAACAACGTCGGGCGGGGCATGCCATAATAGCCCATGGACGGCAAACACGGTCGAACGACATCTGGCGTGACATGCCATCACCGCCTTTGGACAGCACACACGGTCGAACGACGTTGGGCGTGGCATGCCATCATCACCTTTGGGCAGTACACACGGTCGAACGACGTCGGGGGGGCTTGCCATAATCGCCTTAAGGTAGCACACACTGTCAAACGACGTCGAGCGTGGCTTTCCATTATCGCCCTTGGACAGCACACACGGTAGGACTACGTCGGGTGTGACATGCCATCAACGCCTTGGGACAACACACACACGGAAGAACGACATCGGGCGTGGCATTCTATCATCGCCTTTGGGCAGCACAAACGGTCAGACGACGTCGGGCGTGGCATGCCATCACCGCCCTTGGACATCACACACGGTCGGATGACGTCGGCAGTGGCATGCCATCACCGCCCTTCAACAACACACACGGTAGGACGAAGTTGGGCGTGGCATGACCTCACCGCCCTTGGGCAGCACACACGGTCGGACTACATCGGGCGTGGCATGACATCACCACCTTTGGATAGCACACACGGTCTAACGACGTCGGGCGTGGCATGCCATCATCGCCATTGCGCAGCACACACGATCGAATGACGTCGGGCGTGGCATTCCATCATATCCCTTGGACGGCAAACACGATTGAACGACGTCAGGCATGACATGCCATCACCGCCTTTGGAAAGCACACACGGTCGAACGTCGTCGGGTGTGGCATGCCATCATCGCCTTTGGGCAGCTCACACGGTCGAACGACGTTGGGCGTGGCATGACATCACCGCCTTTGGACAGCACACACGGTCGAACGACGTCGAGCGTGACATGCCAACACCGCCTTTGGACAGCACACACGGTCGAACAACGTCGAGCGTGGCATTCCATTATCGCCTTTGGGCAGCACACACGGTAGAACGACGTCAGGCTTGGCATGCCATTATTGCCTTTGGGTAGCACAAAAGGTCGAACGATGTCAGGCGTGGCATGACATCACAACCCTAGGACTGCACGCACAGTCGAACGACGTAGAGCGTGGCATTCCATAAATGCTTTGGGACAGCACACACGGAAGAACGACCTCAGGCGTGACATGCCATGACCGCCCTTCGACAACAGACACGGTAGGACGACGTCGGGTGTGACATGACCTCACCGCCCTTGGGCAGCACACACGGTCGGACTACGTCGGGCGTGGCATTACATCACCACCTTTGGATAGAACACACGGTCTAACGACGTCGGGCGTGGCATGCCATCATCGCCTTTGGGCAGCACACACGATCGAATGACGTCGGGCGTGGCATTCCATCATATCCCTTGGACAGCAAACACGGTCGAACGACGTCAGGCGTGACATGCCATCACCACCTTTGGATAGCACACACGGTCAAACGTCATCGGGTGTGGCATGCCATCATCACCTTTGGGCACTCACACGGGTGAACGACGTTGGGCGTGGCATGACATCACCGCCTTTGGATAGCACACACGGTCGAACGACGTCGAGCGTGACATGCCAACACCGCCTTTGGACAGCACACACGATCGAACGACGTCGAGGGTGGCATTTCATTTTCGCCTTTGGGCAGCACACACTGTAGACGACATCTGGCGTGGCATGCCATTATTGCCTTTGGGCAGCACAAATGGTCGAACGACGTCAGGCGTGGCATGACATCACCGCCCTAGAACTGCACGCACGGTCGGATGACGTCGGGCGTGGCATGACATCACCGCCCTTCGACTGCACACACGGTCGAACGACGTCGGGCTGGCATGACATCACTGCCATTGGACGGCACACACGTCAAACGACGTCGGGCGTGGAATGACATCACCACCCTAGGGCATCACAAATGGTTGAACGTCGTTGGGCGTTGCATGCCATCATCGCCTTTGGGCCGCACACACAATCGAATGACGTCGGGCGTGGCATGACATCACCGCATTTGGGTAGCACACACGGTCAAACAACGTCGGGCGTGACATGCCATCACCGCCTTTGGACAGCACACATGGTCAAATGACGTCGGGCAAGGCATGCCATCATCCCTTTTGGGCAGCACACACGGTCGAACTACGTCGGAAGTGGCATGCCAATATCTCCTTTGGGAAGCACGAATGGTAGAACGATGTCGGGCGTGGCATGCCAACATCACCTTTGAGCAGCACACACCATCGAACGACGTCGTGCGTGGCATGCCAGCATCGCCTTTGGGCAGCACACACGGTTGAAAGACGTCGAGCGTGGCATGACATTACCTCCTTTGAACAGCGCATACGGTCGAACAACGTAGAGCGTGGCATGGCATCACCGCCTTGGGACATCACACACGGTCAGACGACGTTGGGCGTGGCATGCTATCATCGCCTTTGGGCAGCACAAACAGTCGGACGACATCGGGTCTGGCATGCCATCACCGCCGTTGGATAGCACGCAAGGTCGGATGACGTCTGGCGTGGCATGCCATCGCCGCCCTTGGACTGCACCCACAGTAGAAAGACGTGGGGCATGTCATGAGATCACCGCTCTTGGACTGCACACATGGTCGGGCATGGCATGACATCACCGCCATAGGACAGCACACGATCGAACGATGTCGGGCATGGCATGACATCACCGCTCTTGGGCAGCACACACGGTCGGACTACGTCAGGCATGGCATGACATGACTGCCTTTGTACAGCACACCCGGTCGAACGACATCGAGCGCGGCATGCCATTATCGCCTTTGGGCAGCACACACGATCGAATAACGTCGGGCGGGGCATGCCATAATAGCCCATGGACGGCAAACACGGTCGAACGACGTCTGGTGTGACATGCCATCTTGCCATTGGGAAGCACACACGGTCGAAAGACGTCGGGCGTGGTATGACATCACCGCCTTTAGGCATCACACACGGTCAAATGTTGTCGGGCGTGACATGCCATCATCGCCTTTAGACAGCACACACGATCGAATGAAGTCAGGCGTGGCTTGCCATCATAGCCCTTGAACGGCAAACAAGGTTGAATGACGTCAGGCGTGGCATGCAATCATCGCCTCTGGACTCGTTGACACAGTCGGACGGCGTCGGGCATTGCATGCCATCATCGCCCTTGGACGGGAAACATGGTCGAATGACGTAAAGTGTGGCATGCCATCAACACCTAAGGACAGCACACAAAGAAGGACGACATCGGGCGTGGCATGCTATCATCTCCTTTGGGTAGCACATATGGTCAGACTACGTCGGGCGTGGCATGCCATCACCTCCTTTGGACAGCACACATGGTCGGATGACGTCGGGCGTGGCATGCCATCATCTTCTTTGGGAAGCACAAATGGTCGAACGACGCCGACGTGGCATGCGAACATCACCTTAGGGCAGCACACACGGTCGAACGACATCGAGCGTGGCATGCTTATATCGCCTTTGGGAAGCACACACGGTCGAAAGACGTCGAGCATGGCATGACATCACCTCCTTTGGACAGCGCACACAGTCGAACAACGTCGGGCACGACATGCCATCGCCGCCTTTGGAAAGCACACACGGTCGAACGACGTCGGGCGTGGCATGCTACCATCACCTTTAGGCAGCACAAATAGTCGGACCGGCAAACAAGGTTGAACGACGTCGGGCGTGGCATACATTATCGCCTTTGGACTAGCTGACACAGTTGGCCGGCGTAAGGCGTGGCATGCCATCATCGCCCTTGGACGGGAAACACGGTCGAACGACGTAGAGCGTGGCATGTCATCAACGCCTTGGGACAGCACACACGGTCAGACAACGTCGGGTGTGGCATGCTATCATCGCCTTTGGGCAGCACAAACAGTCGGACGACATCAGGTGTGGCATGCCATCATCGCCCTTGGATAGCACACAAGGTCGGATGACGTCTGGCGTGGCATGCCATCGCCGCCCTTGGACTGCACCCACGGTAGGACGACGTGGGGCATGGCATGAGATCATCGTTCTAGGACTGCACCGTGGTCGGTCATGGCATGACATCACCGCCATAGGACAGAACACGATCGGACGACGTCGGGCATGGCATGATATCACCGCCCTTGGGCAGCACACACGATCGGACTACATCAGGTGTGGCATGACATCACCGCCTTTGTACAGCACACACGGTCGAATGACGTCAGGCGTGGCATGCCATCATCGCCTTTGGGCAGCCTAGACGATTGAACGACGTCAGGCGAGGCATGCTATAATAGCCCATGGACGGCAAACACGGTTGAACGTTGTCAGGCGTGACATGCAATCACCGCCTTTGGACAGCACACACGGTCGAACGACGTCGGGCGTGGCATGCCATCTTGCGTTTGGGAAGCACACACGGTCGAAATACGTCGGGCGTGGTATGACATCATCGCCTTTGGGCATCACACACGGTCAAACGTCGTCGGGCATGACATGCCATCATCGCCTTTAGACAGCACACACGGTTGAACGAAGTTAGGCGTGGCATGCCATCATAGCCCTTGAACGGCAAACAAGGTTGAATGACGTCAGGCGTGGCATGCCATCGTCGCCTTAGGACTAGCTGATACAGTCGGACGGCGTCGGGCTTGGCATGCCATCATCGCCCTTGGACGGGAAACACGGTCGAACGATGTAGATCGTGGCATGCCATCAACGCCTAAGGACAGCACACAAGGAAGGACGACGTCGGGCGTGGCTAGCTATCATCTCCTTTGGGCAGCACAGACGGTCAGACGATGTCGGGCGTGGCATGCCATCACCGCCCTTGGACAGCACACATGGTCGGATGACGTCGAGCGTGGCATGCCATAACCGCCCTTGGACAACACACACGGTAGGATGATGTCGGGCGTGGTATGAAATCACCGCTCTTGGACTGCACGCATGGTCAGACTATGGCGGGCGTGGCATGACATCACTACCTTTGGACAGCACACAGGGTAGAACTACGCGTGGCATGGCATGACATCAGCGCCATTGAACTGCACGCACGGTCAGACGATATCGGGCGTGGCATGATATCATATCCCTTAGAGGGCAAACATGGTCGAACGACGTCAGGCGTGACATGCCATCACCGCCTTTGGGCAGCAAACAGGATCGAATGACGTCGGGTGTGGCATGCCATAATATCCCTTAGATGGCAAACACGGTCGAACGACGTCAGGCGTGACATGCCATCACCGCCTTTGGACAGCACACACGGTTGAACGTCGTCGGGCGTGGCATGCTATCATCGCCTTTGGGCAGCACACATGGTCGAACGACGTTGGGCGTGGCATGACATCATCGCCTTTGGACAGCACACACGGTCGAACGACGTCGGACGTGACATGCCAACACCGCCATTGGACAGCCCACACGGTCGAACGACGTCTAGTGTGGCATTCCATTATCGCCTTTGGGCAGCACACACGGTCGAACGACGTCTATCGTGACATGCCATTATAGCCTTAAGGCAGCACAAACGGTCGAACGATGTCAGGCGTGGCATGACATCACCGCCCTAGGACTGTACGCATGTTCGGACGACGTCGGGCGTGGCATGACATCACCGCCCTAGGACAATACACACGGTCGAACGACGTCGAGCCTGGCATGACATCACCGCCCTTGGACGGCATGCACGGTCGAACGACGTCGGGAGTGGCATGACATCACAACCCTTGGACGTCACACACGGTCGAACGTCGTTGGGCGTGGCATGCCATCATCGCCTTTGAGCAGCACACGCGATTGAATGACGTCAGGCGTGGCATGACATCACCGCCTTTGGGCAACACACACGGTCAAACGAAGTCTGGCATGACATGTAATCACTCCTTTGGACAGCACACAAGGTCGAATGACGTCGGGCGTGGCATGCCATCATCACCTTTGGGCAGCACACACGGTCGAACTACGTCGGGCGTGGCATGCCATTATCACCTTTGGGAAGCACAAACGGTCGAACCACGTCGGGCGTGGCATGCCAACATCACGTTTGGGCAGCACACACGGTCAAACGACGTCGAGCGTGGCATGCCAGCATCGCCTTTGGGCAACACACACGGTCAAAAGACGTCGAGCGTGGCATGACATCACCTCCTTTGGACAGCGCACACGGTCGAACAACGTCGGGCGCGACATGCCATCACCGCCTTTGGAAAGCACACACGGTCGAACGACGTCGGGCGTGGCATGCCATCATCACCTTTGTGTAGCACACACGGTTGAACTGCGTCGGGCGTGGCATGCCATCATCGCCTATGGGCAGCATAAACGGTCGAACGACGTCGAGCGCGACATGCCATCACCGCCTTTGGAAAGCACACACGGTCGAACGACGTCTGGCGTGGCATGCCATCTTCACCTTTGGGCAGCACACATGGTCGAACGACGTCGGGCGTGGCATGCCATAATCTCCTTAAGGCAGCACAAACGATCGAACGACATCGGGCGTGGCATGACATCACTGCCTTTGGAATGAACACATGGTCGAATGATGTAGGGCGTGACATGCAATCACCGCCATAGGACAGCACACGATTGGACGACGTCGGGCATGGCATGACATCACCACCCTTGGGCAGCACACACGGTCAGACTACATCAGGCGTGGCATGACATCACCGCCTTTGTACATCACACACGGTCGAACGACGTCGTGCGTGGCATGCCATCATCGCCTTTGGGCAGCACACACGATCGAATGACATCGGGCGTGGCATACCATCATAGCCCATGGATGGCAAACGCTGTCGAACGACATCGGGCGTGGAATGCCATCATCGCCTTTGGGCAGCACACCCGGTCGAACGACGTCGGGCGTGGCATGCCGTCATTGCCCTTGGACACCACACACGGTCGTATGAAGTCGGGTGTGGCATGCCATCATAGCCCTTGAACGGCAAACAAGGTTGAACAACGTGAGGCGTGGCATGCAATCATCGCCTTTGGACTAGTTGACACACTCAGACGTCGTCGGGTGTGGCATGCCATCATTGCCCTTAGACAGGAAACATGGTCAAACGACGTAGAGCGTGGCATGCCATCAACGCCTTGGGACAGCACACACGGAAGAACGACGTCGGGCATGGCATGACATCATCACCTTTGGGCAGCACACACGGTTGAACTACGTCGGGCGCGGCATGCCATCATCGCCTTTGGGCAGCACAAACGGTCGAACGACGTCGGGCGTGGCATGCCATCATCACCTTTGGGCAGCACACACGGTCAAACGACGTCGGGCGTGGCATGCCATAATCGCCTTAAGGCAGCACACACAGTTGAAAGACGTCGAGCGTGGCATGACATCACCGCATTTGTACAGCACACACGGTCGAACGACATCGTGCGTGGCATGCCATCATCACCTTTGGGCAGCACACACGGTCGAATGACGTCGGCATGGCATGCCATCATAGCCCATGGACGGCAAACACGGTCGAACGACGTCGGGCATAAAATGCCATCATCGCCTTTGGGCAGCACACACGATCAAATGACGTCGGGCGTGGCATGCCGTCATGGCCCTTAGACACCACACACATTCGAATGAAGTCGGGCGTGGCGTGCCATCATAGCCCTTGAACGGCAAACAAGGTTGAACGACGTCAGGCGTGACATGCCATCATAGCCCTTGGACGGGAAACATGGTCGAACGAAGTAGAGTGTGACATGCCATCAACGCCTTGGGACAGCACACACGGAAGAACGACATCGAGCGTGGCATTCTATCATCACCTTTGGGTTACACAAACAATCAGACGACGTCGGGCGTGGCATGCCATCACCGCCCTTGGACATCACACACGGTCAGACGACGTCGGGCGTGGCATGCCATCACCGCCCTTGGACAACACACACGGTAGGACGACGTCGGGCGTGGCATGACCTCACCTCCCTTGGGCAGAACACACAGTCGAACTACGTCAGGCGTGGCATGACATCACCACCTTTGGATAGCACACACGGTCTAACGATGTCAGGCGTGGCATGCCATCATCTCCTTTGGGCAGCACACACGATAGAATGACGTCGGGCGTGGCATGCCATCATATCCCTTGGACGGAAAACACGGTCGAACGACGTCTGGCGTGACATGCCATCACCGCCTTTGGACAGCACACACGGTCGAACGTCGTCGGATATGGCATGCCATCATCGCCTTTGGGTAGCTCACACGGTCGAACGACATTGGGCGTGGCATGACATCACCGCCTTTGGACAGAACACACGGTCGAACGACGTCGAGCGTGACATGCCAACACCGCCTTTGGACCGCACACATGGTCTATCGACGTCGAGCGTGGCTTTCCATTATCGCCTTTGGACAGCACACATGGTCGAACGACGTCGGACGTGGCATGCCGTCATGGCCCTTGGACACCACACACGGTCGAACGAAGTCGGGCGTGGCATGCCATCATTGCCCTTGAACGACAAACAAGGTTGAACAACGTCAGGCGTTGCATGCCATCATCGCCTTTGGACTAGCAGACACACACAGACGGCGTCGGGTGTGGCATGCCATCATTGCTCTTGGACGGGAAACATGGTCGAACGACGTAGAGCGTGGCATAGCATCAACGCCTTGGGACAGCACACACGGAAGAATGACGTCGGGCGTGGCATGACATCATCACCTTTGGGCAGCACACACGGTGGAAGTACATCGGCCGTGGCATGCCATCATCGCCTTTGGCCAGCACAAAACGGTCGAACGACGTCGGGCGTGGCATGCCATCATCACCTTTGGGCAGCACACACGGTCGAACGACGTCGGGCGTGGCATGCCATAATCGCCTTAAGGCAGCACACACAGTCAAACGACGTCGAGCGTGGCTTTCAATTATCGCCCTTGGATAGCACACACGGTAGGACTACGTCGGGCGTGGCATGACATCACCGCCTTTGGACAGCACACACAGTCGAACGACGTCGGGCGTGGAATTCCATCATCGCCTTTGGGCAGCACAAACGGTCGAACGACGTCGGGCGTGGCATGCCGTCATGGCCCTTGGACACCACACACGGTCGAACGAAGTCGGGCGTGGCATGCCATCATAGCCCTTGAACGACAAACAAGGTTTAACGACGTCAGGCGTGGTATGCCATCATCTCCTTTGGACTAGCAGACACACTCAGACGGCGTCGGGTGTGGCATGCCATCATTGCTCTTGGACGGGAAACATGGTCGAACGATGTAGAGCGTGGCATGCCATCAAGTGCCTTGGGACAGAACACACGGAAGAACGACGTTGGGCGTGGCATGACATCATCACCTTTGGGCAGCACACACGGTGGAACTACGTCGGGCGTGGCATGCCATCATCGCCTTTGGGCAGCACAAAACGGTCGAACGACGTCGGGCGTGGCATGCCATCATCACCTTTGGGCAGCATACACGGTCGAACGACGTCAGGCGTGGCATGCCATAATCGCCTTAAGGCAGCACATACAGTCGAAAGACGTCGGGCGTGGCATGATATCACCACCTTTGAACAGCACACACGATCGAACAGCGTCGGGCGTGACATGCCATCACCGCCATAGGACAGCACACGATCGGACGACGTCGGGCATGGCATGACATCACCTCCCTTGGGCAGCACACATGGTCGAACGACGTCGGGCATGGCATGCCATCATCGCCTTTGGATAGCACACACGGTCAAACGACGTTGAGCGTGGCATTCCATTATCGCCTTTGGGCAGCACACAAGGTCGAACTATGTCGACGTGGCATGCCATCATTGATTTTGGGAAGCACAAAAAGTTGAACGACGTCGGGAGTGGCATGCCAACATCACCTTTGGGCAGCACACACGGTCAAACGACGTCGGGCGTATCATGCCAGCATTGCCTTTGGGCAGCACACGGTCGAAAGACATCGGGCGTGGCATGACATCACCTCCTTTAAACAGCACAGACGATCGAACAACGTCGAGCGCGACATGCCATCACCGCCATTAGAAAACACACACGGTCGTACGATGTCGAGCGCGACATGCCATCACTGCCATTAGAAAGCACACATGGTCGAACGACGTCGGGCGTGGTATGCCAACATCACCTTTGGGCAGTACAAACGGTCGAACGACGTCGGGCGTGGCATGCCATCTTGCCTTTGGGAAGCACACACGGTCGAATGACGTCGGGCGTGGCATGACATCACCGCCCTTGGACGGCACGAACGGTCAAACGACGTCGGGTGTGGCATGACATCACCACCCTTGGACAGCACAGACAATCGGCAATGTAGGGCGTGGCATGACATCACCGCCATAAGACAGCACACGGTTGGACGACGTCGGGCATGACATAACATCACCGCCCTTGGGTAACACACACGGTTGGACTATGTAAGGCGTGGCATGACATCACTGCCTTTGTACAACACACACGGCTGAACGACGTCTGGCGTGGCATGCCATCATCGCCTTTTGGCAGCACACACGATCGAATGATGTCTGGTGAGGCATGCCATAATCGCCTTGGGACTAGCTGACACAGTCGGACGGCGTCGGGCGTGGAATGCCACATCGCCCTTGGATGGGAAACATGGTCAAACGACGTAGAGCGTGGCATGCCATCAATGCCTAAGGACAGCACACAAGAAAGGACGACATCGAGCGTGGCATGCTATCATCTCCTTCGGGCAGCACAGACGGTCGGACGACGTCGGGCGTGGCATGCCATCACGGCCCTTGGATAGCACACACGATTAAACGACGTTGGGCGTAGCATGATATCACCGCCTTTGTACAGCACACACGGTTGAACGACGTCGGGCGTGGCATGACATCACCGCCCTTGGACTGGATGCATGGTCGGACAACATCACGCATGGCATGACATCACCGCCCTTGGACGGCAAACACGATCGAATGACGTCGGGCGTGGCATGCCATCATCACCTTTGGACTAGCTGACACAGTTGGACAGCGTCAGGCGTGGTATGCCATCACCGCCCCTGGACAGCACACACGGTCGAAACAACGTCGGGCATTGCATGCCATCATCGCCTTTGGGCAGCACACACAGTCGAACGACGTTGGGCGTGGAATGCCATCATGGACCTTTGACAACATACACGGTTGAACGACGTCGGGCGTGGCATGCCATCATAGCCCTTGGACGGCAAACAGGGTCGAACGACGTGAGGCGTGGCATGCCATCATCGCTTTTAAACCAGCTGACACAGTCGGACGGCGTCGGGCGTGGCATGCAATCATCGCCCTAGGACGGCAAACACAGTCGAACGACGTCGAGGGTTGCATGCCATGCCTGCCTTTGGAAAGCACACATAGTCGGACGACGTCGGGCGTGGCATGCCATCATCTCATTTGGGCAGCACAGACCGTCAGACGGCGTCAGGCGTGGCATGCCATCATCGCCGTTGGGCAGCACAAACAATCGATCATCGTCGGGTGTGGCATGCCATCATAGCCTTGGACTACACGCACGATCGGATGACGTCGGGCGTGGCATGACATCACCACCTTTGGACAGCACACACGGTAGAACAACGCGTGGCATGGCATGACATCATCGCCCTTGAACTGCACGCACGGTCAGACGACATCAAGCATGGCATGACATCACCACCTTTGGACAGCACACACAGTCGGCAACGTCGGCATCGCCGCTATTGGAGAGAACGCATGGTCGGACGACATTGGGCATGGCATGACATCACCGCCCTTGGGCAGCACACACGGTCGGACTACTTCGAGCATGGCATGACATCACCGCCTTTGGACAGCACACACGGTCGAACAACGTCGGGCGTGGCATGCCATCTTGCCTTTGGGAAGCACACACGGTCGAAAGACATCGGGCGTGCTATGACATCACCACCTTTGGGCATCACATACGGTCAAACGTCATCGGGCGTGACATGCCATCATCGCCTTTAGACAGCAAACACGAGAGGACGACGTCGGGCGTTGCATGCCATCACCGCTCTTGGATTGCACGCATGGTCGGGCATGGCATGACATCACTGCCATAGGACAGCACACGATCGGACGACGTCGGGCACGGCATGACATCACCGCCCTTGGGCAGCACACACGGTCAGACTACGTCAGGCGTGGCATGACATCACTGCCTTTGTACAGCACACCCGGTCGAACGACGTCGGGCGTGGCATGCCATTATCGCCTTTGGGCAGCACACACGATCGAACAACGTCGGGCGGGGCATGCCATAATAGCCCATGGACGGCAAACACGGTCGAACGACATCTGGCGTGACATGCCATCACCGCCTTTGGACAGCACACACGGTCGAACGACGTCGGGCGTGGCATGCCATCTTGCCTTTGGGAAGCACACACGGTCGAAAGACGTCGGGCGTGCTATGACATCACCGCCTTTGGGCATCACACATGGTCAAACGTCATCGGGCATGACATGCCATCATCGCCTTTAGACAGCACACACGATCGAACGAAGACAGGCGTGGCATGCCATCATAGCCCTTAAACGGCAAACAAGGTTGAATGACGTTAGGAGTGGCATGCCATCATCGCCTTTGGACTAGTTGACACAGTCGGACGGCGTCGGGCGTGGAATGCCATCATCGGCCTTAGACGGGAAACACGGTCGAACGACGTAGAGCGTGGCATGCCATCAACGCCTAAGAACAGCACACAAAGAAGGAAGACGTCGGGCGTGGCATTCTATCATCTCCTTTGGGTAGCACAGACGATCAGACGACGTCGGGCGTTGCATGCCATCACCTTCCTTGGACAGCACACTTGGTCGGATGACGTCGGGCGTGGCATGCAATCATCTTCTTTGGGAAGCACAAACGGTCGAACGACGCCGATGTGGCATGCAAACATCACCTTTGGGCAGCACACACGGTCGAACGACGTCAGGTGTGGCATGCCAGCATCGCCTTTGGGAAGCACACACGGTCAATAGACGTCGAGCGTGGCATGGCATCACCTCCTTTGGACAGCGCACACGGTCGAACAACGTCGGGCGCGACAAGCCATCACTGCCTGTGGAAAGCACACACGGTCGAACGACGTCGGGTATGGCGTGCGATCATCACCTTTGGGAAGCACAAACTGTCAGACCGGCAAACAAGGTTGAACGACTTTGGGCGTGGCATACATTATCGCCTTTGGACTAGCTGACATAGTTGGCTGGCGTAAGGCGTGGCATGCCATCATTGCCCTTGGAGGGGAAACACGATCGAACGACGTAGAGCGTGGCATGCCATCACCTCTTTGGGACAGCACACACGATCAGACGACATCAGGCGTGGCATGCTATCATCGCGTTTGGGCAGCACAAACAGTCGGACGACATCGGGTGTGGCATGCAATCACCGCACTTGGATAGCGCACAAGGTCGGATGACGTCTGGCGTGGCATGCCATCGCCGCCCTTGGAATGCACCCACGGTAGGACGACGTCTGATGTGACATGCCATCACCGCCTTGGGACAGCACACACGGTCGAACGTCGTCAGTGTGGCATGCCATCATCGCCTTTGGGTAGCTCACACGGTCGAACAACGTTGGCCGTGGCATGACATCACCGCCTTTGGACAGAACACACGGTCGAACAACGTCGAGTGTCACATGCCAACACCGCCTTTGGACAGCACACACGGTCGAACGACGTCAGGCGTGACATGCCATCACCGCCTTTGGACAGCACACACGGTCGAACGTCGTCGGGCGTGGCATGCTATCATCGCCCTTGGACACCACACACGGTCGAATGAAGTCGGGCGTGGCATGCCATCACCGCCTTTGGACAGCACACACGGTCGAACGACGTCCGGCGTGACATGCCAACACCGTCTTTGGACAGCCCACACGGTCGAACGACATCGAGCGTCGCCTTTGGGCAGTACACACGGTCGAACGACGTCTGGCGTGGCATGCCATTATTGCCTTTAGGCAGCACAAACGGTCGAACGACGTCGGGCGTGCCATGACATCACCGCCCTAGGACTGTACGCACGATCGGACGACGTCGGGCATGGCATGACATCACTGCCCTAGGACAGCACACACGGTCGAACGATATCGAGCCTTGCATGACATCACCGCCTTTGGACGGCACGCACGGTCAAACGATGTCTGGAGTGGAATGACATCACCACCCTTGGACGTCACATACGGTCGAACGTCGTTGGGTGTGGCATACCATCATCGTCTTTGGGCAGCACACACGATCGAATGACGTTGGGCGTGGAATGACATCACCGCCTTTGGGCAGCACACACGGTCAAACGACGTCGGGCATGACATGCCATCACCGCCTTTGGACAGCACACAAGGTCGAATGACGTCGTGCGTGGCATGCCATCATCACCTTTGGGCAGCACACACGGTCAAACTACATCGGGCGTGGCATGCCATCATCGCCTTTGGGAAGCACAAACGGTTCCAGCCTTAGAGGGGTTTGTGCAGGGCCTAGGGAGCAGCTAGGAGTCCCTTTTTGGAAGACTTAGAAGCATGTATTGTGGGCATGGACTTAGGGCCTTGTATATAGTATAGTATTTATTTACTCTTAGTGTTTAGAGTAGTATAAATAGGTAGTCATTGTATTTGTAATACATCCACCAACATTTGAATACAAGTCTTTTCTTCCAAAACAGTCTTTTGTCTTTCCTTCTATTTCTCTTAGCGATCCAAAGTAGTGAAAGGCTTACTTGAGTTTGTGATATCGTGAGCAAACCGTCAAGTGCCGCACGGAGTATTGTCCAAATTGAAAAGTCCGTGACAATTGGTATCAGAGCAGGTTCATCATAAGAGAATGACGAACGAAGGAGACGGCGCTAGCAGCACCCCCAACGTCCGCATTGATGGTGGCAAGAAGAACAAGAAAGGGAAGAAGCAGCAGACGGGTAATGAACCCAATCTGCCCGATCTTCCACCAAATATTCCTCCACCAAGTGTTCCTACCCCAAGCGAAGGAAAACATCTCTCCCTCCCCAGATTGTCGATGGAAGTGACGAAGACACCAGCGAGGAGTCCGTGGACGTTACTGTCGAACCGGAGTGGATTGCAAGGGTCGAAATGGCGAGGCAAGCTGTTGAGATCATAGGCCAGCGCTTGAACAGAACGCACAGAAATCTCAAAACTCTTGAAGAGTACTCCCTTGAGGAAGTTGAGAGCGTACGGAAGGAGTTTGAGGCACGCCAGCGATCTGAGTACGAGACAAAGGAGGCCATTACTTCCTTAGAGTTCAGGCTTAGGGAAGCACTTGGCGCAGTTGAGTCGCTTAAGGACGAAGTGGCAGCACTCCAGGAGGATAGAGAGGTTGGTGGATCCTCATCACGTGACCGGGAAAGAGAAGCTAGAGTTGAGGCGCCCAAGCCACCTGTCTTCAAAGGCGTCCGTGACGCGCAAGACGTGGATAATTTCCTTTGGCACTTGGAAAATTACTTTAAGTGTATGCGGGTTCGTAGTGATGTGAACAAGATCAACACGGCTGTGTTGTATCTTTCGGAATCTGCCATGCTATGGTGGAAGCGTAAAGAGTCTGACATCGCAAAGGGGACATGCGCGTTTAACACATGGGAGCGGTTCCGTGTGGAGTTCAAGAAGGCGTTCTTCCCTAGCAACGTTGTGTATGAGGCAAAGCGGAAGATGCGGGAGTTGAGACAGAAGGGCAGCATACGCGCGTATGTGCGGGAGTTTACCACCCTTACATTTCAGATTCCCAACCTCAGGGACGACGACGCATTGTTCTACTTCATGGATGAGATGAAAAATTGGGCTAGAATGGAGTTGGAACGGCGGAAAGTCAGGACTATAGACGCCATCACGCAGGCTGAAGCCTTGACAGACTTCAGGAAGGAGAAGTCTTTTAGTGCCAATGAGGACGACGAGGTAGGCAGTCATGATGATAGTGGGGAAGACAATGGCGAAGGCGAGGAGCAAAGGCCACAACCCAAGAGGCGTGACACCTACGGGTCCAGCGACAAGAAGCACGGAGATCGTGGCAACACGGTAGTGGATTCCAAGGATGGTTGCTTCATATGGAAAGGGCCGCATGGTTACAAAAGATGCCCTGAACTGAAAAGTCTTGGTGCTATCCTTCGTGAGCGGAAGGAAGTGAAAGCCTAAGACGAAGTTGGGGAGACTAAGCAGTTGGGCGTGGTATGACATCACCTCCTTTAAACAGCACACACGGTCGAACGACGTCGAGCGCGACATGCCATCACCGCCATTAGAAAACACACACGGTCGTACGATGTCGAGCGCGACATGCCATCACTGCCATTAGAAAGCACACACGGTCAAACGACGTCAGGCGTGGCATGCCAACATCACCTTTGGGCAGTACAAACGGTCGAATGACGTCGGGCGTGGCATGCCATCTTGCCTTTGGGAAGCACACACGGTCGAACGACGTCGAGCGTGGCATGACATCACCGCCCTTGGACGGCACGAACGGTCAAACGACGTCGGGTGTGGCATGACATCACCGCCATAAGACAGCACACGATCAGACGACGTCGGGCATGGCATAACATCACCGCCCTTGGGCAACACACACGGTTGGACTATGTAAGGCGTGGCATGACATCACTGCCTTTGTACAACACACACGGTCGAACGACGTTGGGCGTGGCATGCCATCATCGCCTTTGGGCAGCACACACGATCGAATGATGTCTAGTGGGGAATGCCATAATAGCCCATGGACGGCAAACACGGTCGAATGACGTCAGGCGTGACAGGCCATCACCGCCTTTGGACAACACACACGGTCGAACGACGTCAGCGTGGCATGCGATCTTCCCTTTGGAGAGCGCACACGATCGAAAGACGTCGGGCATGGTATGGCATCACCGCCTTTGAGTAGCACACACGATCAAACGACGTCGGCGTGACATGCCATCACCGCCTTTAGACAGCACACAAGGAAGGACGACGTCGGACGTGGCATGCAATTATCTCTTTTGGGCAGCACAGACCGTCAGACAACTTCTGGCGTGGCATGCCATCACCGCCCTTGGACAGCACACATGGTCGGATGACGTTGGGCGTGGCATGCCATCACCGCCCTTGGACAGCATACACGGTAGGACGACGCCGGGCGTGGCATGACATCACCGCTCTTGGACAGCACGCATGGTCGGACGGCGTCGGGCAAGGATTGACATCATCGCCCTTGGGCAGAACACACGGTCGGACTACGTCGGGCGTGGCATGACATCATCGCCTTTGGACAGCACACACGGTCGAACGACGTCATGCGTGGCATGCAATCATCGTCTTTGGGCAGCACACACAGTCGAATGACGTAGGGCAAGGAATGCCATCATCGCCTTTGGGCAGCACACACTGTCGAACGACGTCAGGCGTGGCATGCCATCATGGTCCTGGACACCACACACGATCGAACGACGTCGGGTGTTGCATGACATCACCGCCCTAGGCCTGCACGCACGGTCGAACGACATCGAGCGTGGAATGCCATCACCGCCCTTGGACGACAAGTATGGTCGAACGACGTCAGGCGTGGCATGACATCACCACCCTTGGACAGCACAGATAATTGGCAATGTCAGGCATGGCATGACATCACCGCCCTTGGGCAGCACACACGGTCGAACTACGTCAGGCGTGGCATGACATCACCGCCTTTGTACAGCACACAGGGTCGAACGACGTCGGGCGTGGCATGCCATTATCGCCTTTGGGAAGCACACACGATCAAAAGACGTCGGGAGAGGCATGCCATAATAGCCCATGGACAGCAAACACGGTTGAACGACGTCAGGCGTGACATGCCATCACCGCCTTTGGATAGCACACACGGTCGATAGACGTCGGGCGTGGCATGCCATCTTACCCTTGGGAAGCACACACGGTCAAAAGACGTCATGCGTGGTACGATATCACCGCCTTTAGACTGCACACACGGTCGAACGAATTCAGGCGTGGCATGCCATTATAGCCCATGAATGGCAAAAAAGGTTGAATGACGTCAGGCGTGGCATGCCATCATAGCCTTTGGACTAGCTGACACAGTCGGACGGCGTCGGGCGTGGCATGCCATCATCGCCCTTGGACGGGAAACACGGTCAAACGACGTAGAGCGTGGCATGCCATCAACGCCTAAGGAAAACACACAAGAAAGGATGACGTCGAGCGTGGCATGCTATCATCTCCTTCAGGCAGCACAGAAGGTCGGACGACGTCGGGCGTGGCATGCCATCACGGCCCTTGGATAGCACACACGGCTGAACGACGTTGGGCGTAGCATTATATCACCGCCTTTGTACAGCACACACGGTTGAACGACGTCGGGCGTGGCATTACATCACCGCCCTTGGACTGCATGCATGGTCGGACAACATCGCGCGTGGCATGACATCACCGCCCTTGGACGACAAACACGATCGAATGACGTCGGGCGTGGCATGCCATCATCACCTTTGGACTAGCTGACACAGTTGGACAGCGTCAGGCGTGGTATGCCATCATCGCCCTTGGACGACAAACACGATCGAACGATGTCGAGCGTGGTATGCCAACGCCGTCTTTGGATAGCACACACGGTCGAATGACGTCGGGTGTGGCATGCCATCATCGCCTTTGGGCAGCACACACGGTCGAATGACGTCGGGCGTGGCATGCCAACATGGCCCTTGGATAGCAGACACGGTCGAACGATGTCTAGCGTGGCATGCCATCATAGCCCTTGAACGGCAAACAAGGTTGAATGCCGTTGGGCGTGGCATACCATCATCACCTTTGGACTAGCTGACACAGTCGGACGGCATCAGGCGTGGCATGCCATCATCGCCCTTGGACGGGAAACAAGGTCGAACGACGTAGAGCATGGCATGCCATCACCGCTTTGGGCAGCACAGACGGTCGGACGACGTCGGGTGTGGCATGACATCACCACCCTTCGACAGCACAGACAATCGGCAACGTAGGGCGTGGCATGACATCACCGCCATAAGACAGCACACGGTCAGACGACGTCAGGCGTGGCATGCTATCATCGCCTTTGGGTAGCACCGATGGTCGGACGACGTCGGGCGTGGCATGCCATCACCGCCCTTGGACAACACAAAAGGTCGGATGACGTCTGGCGTGTCACGACATCGCCGCCCTCAGACAGCACACACGGTAGGATGACGTGGGGCGTGGCATGAGATCACCGCTCTTGGACTACACGTATGGTCAGACATGGCATGACATCACCGCCCTTGGACAGCACACACGGTCGAACGACGTCGGGCGTGGCATGACATCACAGCCATAGGATTACACGCATAGTCGGACGACGTCAAGCGTGGCATGACATCACCGCCCTTAGACAGCACACACGGTCGAAACGACGTCAGGCATGGCATGCCATCATCGCCTTTGGGCAGCACACACAGTCGAACGACGTTGGGCGTGGCATGCCATCATGGACCTTGGACAACATACACGGTTGAACGACGTCAGGCGTGGCATGCCATCATAGCCCTTGGACGGCAAACAGGGTCGAACGATGTGAGGCGTGGCATGCCATCATCGCTTTTAAACTAGCTGACACAATCAAACGGCGTCGGGCGTGGCATGCCATCATCGCCCTAGGACGGCAAACAAGTTCGAACGACGTCGAGGGTTGCATGCCATACCCGCCTTTGGAAAGCACACACAGTCAGACGACGTCAGGCGTGGCATGCCATCATCTCATTAGGGAAGCACAGACCGTCAGACGGCGTCAGGCGTGGCATGCCATCATCGCCGTTGGGCAGCACAAAGGATCGATCGTCGTCGGGCGTGGCATGCCATCATAGCCCTTGGACAGCACACACGGTCGACAATGTAGGGCAAGGCATTAAATCACCGCCCTTGGACAGTACACACGATCAAACGACGTCCAGCATGGCATGACATCCCCACCCTTGGACTACACGCACGATCGGACGACGTCGGGCATGGCATGACATCACCACCTTTGGGCAGCACACACGGTTGAACTACGTCGGGCCTGGCATGCCATCATCTCCTTTGGGCAGCACAAACGGTTGAACGACGTCGGGTGTGGCATTCCATCATCACCTTTGGGCAGCACAGACGGTCGAACGACGTCGGGTGTGGCATGCCATAATCGCCTTAAGGCAGCGCACACAGTCGAAAGACGTCGGGCGTGGCATGACATCACCACCTTTGGACAGCACACACGGTTGAACGACGTCGGGCGTGACATGTAATCACCGCCATAGGACAGCACACGATCGAACGACGTCGGGCATGGCATGACTTCACCGCCATTGGGCAGCACACACGGTCAGACTACGTCAGGCGTGGCATGACATCACCGCCTTTGTACAGCACACACGGTCGAACGACGTCGGGTGTGGCATGCCATCATCACCTTTGGACACCACACACGGTCAAACGACGTCGAGCGTGGCATTCCATTATTGCCTCTGGGAAGCACACACGGTCGAACTACGTCGGGCGTGGCATGCCATCATCGCCTTTGGGCAGCACATGGTCGAAAGACGTCGGGCGTGGCATGACATCACTTCCTTTGGACAGCGCACACGGTCGAAAGACGTCGAGCGCGACATGCCATCACCGCCTTTGGAAAGTTTACACGGTCGAACGACGTCGGGCGTGGCATGCCATCATCATCTTTGGGCAGCACAAACGGTCGAACGACGTCGGGCGTGGCATGCCATCTTGCCTTTGAAAAGCACACACGGTCGAACGACGTCGGGCGTGGCATGACATCACCGCCGTTGGTCGGCACGCACGATCAAACGACGTCGGGCGTGGCATGACATCACCGCCATAGGACAGCACACGGTCGGACGACGGCGGGCATGGCATAACATCACCGCCCTTGGGCAACACACACGGTTGGACTACGTCAGGCGTGGCATGACAACACCGCCTTTGTACAGCACACACAGTTGAACGACGTCGGGCGTGGCATGCCATCATCGTCTTTGGGCAGCACACACGATCGAACGACATTTGGCGGGGCATGCCATAATAGCCCATGGACGGCAAACACGGTCGAAAAACGTCAGGCGTGACATGCCATCACCGCCTTTGGACAACACACACGATCGAACGACGTCGGGCATTGCATGCCATCTTGTCTTTGGGAAGCACAGACGGTCGAAAGACGTCGGGCGTGGTATGACATCACCGCCTTTGAGCAGCACACACGGTCAAATGACGTCGGGCGTGACATGCTATCACCACCTTTAGACAGCACACACGCTTGAACGAAGTCGGGCGTGGCATGCCATCATAGCCCTTAAACGGCAAACAAGGTTGAATGACGTAAGGCGTGGCATGCCATCATCAGACGGCGTCAGGCGTGGCATGCCATCATCGCCGTTGGGCAGCACAAACGATCGATCGTCGTCGGGCATGGCATGACATCACCGCCATAGGACAGCACACGATCGGACGACATCGAGCACGGCATAACATCACCGCCCTTGGGCAGCACACACGGTAGAACTACGTCGGGCGTGGCATGACATCACCTCCCTTGGGCAGCACACCCGGTCGAACGACGTCGGGCGTGGCATGCCAACATCGCCTTTGGACAGCACACACGGTCAAACGACGTCGAGCGTGGCATTCCATTATCGCCTTTGGGCAGCACACACAGTAAAACTACGTCGGGCGTGGCATGCCATCATTGCCTTTGGGAAGCACAAAAAGTTGAACGACTTCGGGAGTGGCATGCCAACATCACCTTTGGGCAGCACACACGGTCAAACGACGTCGGGCGTCGCATGCCAGCATTGCCTTTGGGCAGCACACGGTCGAAAGACGTCGGGCGTTGCATGACATCACCTCCTTTAAACAGCACACACGGTCGAACGACGTCAAGCGCGACATGCCATCACCGCCATTAGAAAACACACACGGTCGTACGATGTCGAGTGCGACATGCCATCACTGCCATTAGAAAGCACACACGGTCGAACAACGTCGGGCGTGGCATGCCAACATCACCTTTGGGCAGTACAAACGGTCGAACGACGTCGGGCGTGGCATGCCATCTTGCCTTTGGGAAGCACACACGGTCGAACGACGTCGGGCATGGCATGACATCACCGCCCTTGGACGGCACGAACGGTCAAACAACGTCGGGTGTGGCATGACATCACCACCCTTCGACAGCACAGACAATCGGCAACGTAGGGTGTGGCATGACATAACCGCCATAAGACAGCACACGGTCAGACGACGTAGGGCATGGCATAACATCACCGCCCTTGGGCAACACACACGGTTGGACTATGTCAGGCGTCGCATGACATCACTGCCTTTGTACAACACACACGGTCGAACAACGTCGTGCGTGGCATGCCATCATCGCCTTTGGTCAGCACACACGATCGAATGATGTCTGGTGGGGCATGCCATAATAGCCCATGGACGGCAAACACGGTCGAACGACGTCAGGCATAACATGCCATCACCGCCTTTGGACAACACACATGGTCGAACGACGTCGGCGTGGTATGACATCACCGCCTTTGTGCAGCACACACGATCGAAAGACGTCGGGCGTGGTATGACATTACCGCCTTTGGGCAGCACACACGGTCAAACGACGTCGGCGTGACATGCCATCACCGCCTTTAGACAACACACATGGAAGGACGACGTCGGGCGTGGCATGCTATCATCTCTTTTGGGCAGCACAGACCGTCGGACGACTTCTGGCAAGGCATGCCATCACCGCCCTTGGACAGCACACATGGTCGGATGACATCGGGCGTGGCATGCCATCACCGCCCTTGGACAGCATACACGGTAGGACGACGTCGGGCGTGGCATGACATCACCGTTCTTGGACAGCACACATTGTCGGACGGCGTTGGGCAAGGCATGACATCATCGCCCTTGGGCAGAACACGGTCGGACTACGTCGGGCGTGGCATGACATCATCGCCTTTGGACAGCACACACAGTCGAACGACGTCGTGCGTGGCATGCAATCATCGTCTTTGGGCAGCACACACGGTCCAATGACGTCGTGCGTGGCATGCAATCATCGTCTTTGGGCAGCACACACGGTCCAATGACGTCGGGCATGGCATACCATCATAGCCCATGGATGGCAATCACAGTCGAACGACGTCGGGCATGGAATTCCATCATCGCCTTTTGGCAGCACACACGGTCGAACGACGTCAGGCGTGGCATGCCATTATCGCCTTTGGGCAGCACACACGATCGAACAACGTCGGGCGGGGCATGCCATTATCGCCTTTGGGCAGCACACACGATCGAACAACGTCGGGCGGGGCATGCCATAATAGCCCATGGACGGCAAATACGGTCGAACGACATCTGGCATGGCATGCCATCTTGCCTTTGGGAAGCACACACGGTCGAATGACGTCGGGTGTGGTATGACATCACCGCCTTTGGGCATCACACACGGTCAAACGTCGTCACGCGTGACATGCCATCATCGCCTTTAGATAGCACACATGATCGAACGAAGTCAGGCGCGGCATGCCATCATAGCCCTTGAACGGCAAACAAGGTTGAATGACGTTAGGCGTGGCATGCCATCATCGCCTTTGGACTAGTTGACCCAGTCGGACGGCGTCGGGCGTGGCATGCCATCATCGGCCTTAGACAGGAAACACGGTCAAACGACGTAGAGCGTGGCATGCCATCAACGCCTAAGAACAACACACAAAGAAGGATGACGTCGGGCGTGGCATGCTATCATCTCCTTTGGGTAGCACAGACGGTCAGACGACGTCGGGCGTGGCATGCCATCACCTCTCTTGGACAGCACACTTGGTCGGATGACGTCGGGCGTGGCATGCCATCATCTTCTTTGGGAAGCACAAACGGTCGAACGTCGCCGATGTGGCATGCAAACATCACATTTGGGCAGCACACACGGTCGAACGACGTCAGGCGTGGCATGCCAGCATCGCCTTTGGGAAGCACACACGGTCGAAAGACGTCGAGCGTGGCATGACATCACCTCCTTTGGACAGCGCACACGGTCGAACAACGTCGGGCGTGACAAGCCATCACCGCCTGTGGAAAGCACACACGGTCGAACGACGTCGGGTGTGGCATGCGATCATCACCTTTGGGCAGCACAAACAGTCAGACCGGCAAACAAGGTTGAACGACGTTGGGCGTGGCATACATTATCACCTTTGGACTAGCTGACATAGTTGGCCGGCGTATGGCGTGGCATGCCATCATCGCCCTTGGATGGGAAACACGATCGAACGACGTAGAGCGTGGCATGCCATCACCGCCTTGGGAAAGCACACACGATCAGACGACGTCGGGCGTGGCATGCTATCATCGCATTTGGGAAGCACAAACAGTCGGACGACATCGGGTGTGGCATGCAATCACCGCCCTTGGATAGCACACAAGGTCGGATGACGTCTGGCGTGGCATTCCATCGCCGCCCTTGGACTGCACCCATGGTAGGACGACGTGGGGCATGGCATGAAATCACCGCTCTAGGACTGCACCGTGGTCGGTCATGGCATGACATCACCGCCATAGGACAGAACACGATCGGACGATGTCGGGCATTGCATGACATCACCACCCTTGGGAAGAACACACGGTCGGACTACGTCAGGCGTGGCATGACATCACCGCCTTTGTACAGCACACACGGTCGAACAACGTCAAGCGTGACATGCCATCATCACCGTTGGGCAGCAAAGACGATCGAACGACGTCGGCGGGGCATGCCATAATAGCCCATGGACGGCAAACACGGTTGAACGACGTCAGGCGTTACATGCCATCACCGTCTTTGGACAGCACACGTGGTCGAACAACGTCGGGCGTGGCATGCCATCTTGCCTTTGGGAAGCACACACGGTCGAAATACGTCGGGCGTGGTATGACATCACCGCCTTTGGGCATCACTCACGGTCAAACGTCGTCGGGCATGACATGCCATCATCGCCTTTGGACTAGCTAACATAGTCGGACGGCGTCGGGCGTGGCATGCCATCACGCCCTTTGAGGGGAAACACGGTCGAACGATATAGATCATGGCATGCCATCAACGCCTAAGGACAGCACACAAAGAAGGGCGACGTCGGGCGTGGCATGCTATCATCTCCTTTGGGCAGCACAGACGGTCAGACGACGTCAGGCGTGGCATGCCATCACCGCCCTTGGACAGCACACACGGTAGGACGACGTCGGGCGTGGTATGAGATCACCGCTCTTGGGCTACACGCATGGTCAGACTACGACGGGCGTGGCATGACATCACCACCTTTGGACAGCACACACAGTAGAGCGACGCGTGGCATGGCATGACATCATTGCCCTTGAACTGGACGCACGGTCAGACGACATCGGGCGTGGCATGAAATCATATCCCTTGGAGGGCAAACACGGTCGAACGACGTAAGGCATGACATGCCATCACCGCCTTTGTGCAGCACACACGATCGAATGACGTACGGCGTGGCATGCCATCATATCCCTTGGACGGCAAACACGGTCGAACGACGTCAGGCGTGACATGCCATCACCGCCTGTGGACAGCACACACGGTCGAACGTCGTCGGGCGTGGCATGCTATCATCGCCTTTGGGCAGCACACACGGTCGAACAACGTTGGGCGTGGCATGACATCACCGCCTTTGGACAGCACACACGGTCGAACGACGTCCGGCGTGACATGCCAACACCGCCTTTGGACAGCCCACACGGTCGAACGACATCGAGCGTCGCCTTTGGGCAGTACACATGGTCGAACGACGTCTGGCGTGGCATGCCAATATTACCTTTAGGCAGCACAAACGGTCGAACGACGTCGGGCGTGGCATGACATCACCGCCCTAGGACTGTACGCACGATCGGACGACGTCGGGCATGGCATGACATCACTGCCCTAGGACAGCACACACGGTCGAACGATGTCGAGCCTGGCATGACATCACCGCCTTTGGACGGCACGCTCGGTCAAACGATGTCTGGAGTGGAATGACATCACAACCCTTGGACGTCACATACGGTCGAACGTCGTTGGGTGTGGCATACCATCATCGTCTTTGGGCAGCACACACGATCGAATGACGTTGGGCGTGGAATGACATCACCGCCTTTGGGCAGCACACACGGTCAAACGACGTCGGGCATGACATGCCATCACCGCCTTTGGACAGCACACAAGGTCGAATGACGTCGTGCGTGGCATGCCATCATCACCTTTGGGCAGCACACACGGTCGAACTACATCGGGCGTGGCATGCCATCATCGCCTTTGGGAAGCACAAACGGTCGAACCACGTCGAGTGTGGCATGCCAGTATCACCTTTGGGCAACACACACGGTCGAAAGACGTCGAGCGTGGCATGACATCACCTCCTTTGGACAGCGCACATGGTCGAACTACGTTGAACACGACATGCCATCACTGTCTTTGGAAAGCACACACGGTCGAACGATGTCGGGCGTGGCATGCCATCATCACTTCTGGGCAGCACAAACAGTCGAACGGCGTCGGGCGTGGCATGCCATCATCGCCCTTGTACGTTGAGGTCGAACGACGTCGAGTGTGGCATGCATCATCGCCTTTGGGCAGCATACACGGTTGAACGACGTCGGGCGTGGCATGCCATCATCGACCTTGGATAGCACACACAGACGAACGACGTCAGGCATGACATGCCATCATATCCCTTGAACGGATAACAAGGTTGAACGACGTCGGGCGTGGCATACATTATCGCCTTTGGACTAGTTGACACAGTTGGACGGCGTAAGGCGTGGCATAACATCATCGCCCTTGGAAGGGAAACACGGTCGAACGACGTAGAGCGTGGCATGCTATCACCGCCTTGGGACAGCACACACGGTCATACGACGTCAGGCGTGGCATGCTGTCATGGCCCTTAGACACCACACACATTCGAATGAAGTCGAGCGTGGCGTGCCATCATAGCCCTTGAACGGCAAACAAGGTTGAACGACGTCAGTTGTGGCATGCCATCATCGCCCTTGAACGGGAAACACGGTCGAACGATGTAGAGTGTGACATGCTATCAACGCCTTGGGACAGCACACACGGAAGAACGACATCGAGCGTGGCATTCTATCATCGCCTTTGGGCAGCACAAACAATCAGACGACGTCGGGCGTGGCATGCAATCACCGCCCTTGGACATCACACACGGTCAGACGACATCAGGCGTTGCATGCCATCACCGCCCTTTGACAACACACACGGTAGGAAGACGTCGGGCGTGGCATGACCTCACCGCCCTTTGGCAGAACATACAGTCGGATTACGGCGGGCGTGGCATGACATCACCACCTTTGGATAGCACAGACGGTACAACAATGTCGGGCGTGGCATGCCATCATCGCCTTTGGGCAGCACACACGATAGAATGACGTCGGGCGTGGCATGCCATCATATCCCTTGGACGGAAAACACTGTCGAACGATGTCAGGCGTGACAAGCCATCACCGCCTTTGGACAGCACACACGGTCAAACGTCGTCGGGCGTGGCATGCTATCATCGCCTTTGGGCAGCACACACGGTCGAACAACGTTGGGCGTGGCATGACATCACCGCCTTTGGACAGCACACACGGTCGAACGACGTCCGGCGTGACATGCCAACACCGCCTTTGGACAGCCCACACGGTCGAATGACATCGAGCGTCGCCTTTGGGTAGTACACACAGTCAAACGACGTCTGGCGTGGCATGCCATTATTGCCTTTAGGCAGCACAAACGGTCGAACGACGTCGGGCGTGGCATGACATCACCGCCCTAGGACTGTACGCACGATCGAACGACGTCGGGCATGGCATGACATCACTGCCCTAGGACAGCACACACGGTCGAACGATGTCGAGCCTGGCATGACATCACCGCCTTTGGACGGCACGCACGGTCAAACAACGTCGGGAGTGGAATGACATCACCATCCTTGGACGTCACATACGGTCGAACGTCGTTGGGTGTGGCATGCCATCATCGCCTTTGGGCAGCACACACGATCGAATGACGTTGGGCGTGGCATGACATCACCGCCTTTAGGTAGCACAAATAATTGGCAACGTCGGGCATGGCATGACATCACCGCCCTTGGGCAGCACACACGGTCGAACTACGTCAGGCATGGCATGACATCACCGCCTTTGTACAGCACACACGGTCGAACGACGTCGGGCGTGGCATGCCATTATCGCCTTAGGGCAGTACACATGATCAACTGACGTCGGGAGAGGCATGCCATAATAGCACATGGACGACAAACACGGTTGAATGACGTCAGGCGTAACATACCATCACCGCCTTTGGACAGCACACACGGTCTATAGACGTCGGGCGTGGCATGCCATCTTACCCTTGGGAAGCACACACGGTCGAAAGACGTCGTGCGTGGTATGCTATCACCGCCTTTGGGCAGCACACACGGTCAAATGATGTCGGGCGTGACATCACATCACCGCCTTTAGACAGCACACACGGTCGAACGAATTCGGGCGTGGCATGCCATTAAAGCCCTTGAATGGCAAACAAGGTCGAATGACGTCAGGTGTGGCATGCCATCATCGCCTTTGGACTAGCTGACACAGTCAGACGGCGTCGGTCGTGGCATGCCATCATAGCCCTTGGACAGGAAACACGGTCAAACGACGTAGAGCGTGGCATGCCATCAACGCCTAAGGACAGCACACAAGAAAGGACGACGTCGAGCGTGGCATGCTATCATCTCCTTCGGGCAGCACAGACGGTCGGACGACGTCGGGCGTGGCATGCCATCACGGCCCTTGGATAGCACACACGGTTGAACGACGTTGGGCGTAGCATGATATCACCGCCTTTGTACAGCACACACGGTTGAAAGACGTCGGGCGTGGCATGACATCACCGCCCTTGGACTGCATGCATGGTCGGACAACATCGCGCGTGGCATGACATCAACGCCCTTGGACGGCAAACACGATCGAATGACGTCGGGCGTGGCATGCCATCATCACCTTTGGACTAGCTGACACAGTTGGACAGAGTCAGGCGTGGTATGCCATCATCGCCCTTGGATGACAAACACGATCGAACGATGTCGGGCGTGGTATGCCAACGCCGCATTTGGATAGCACACACGGTCGAATGACGTCGGGTGTGGCATGCCATCATCGCCTTTGAGCAGCACACACGGTCGAACGACGTCGGGCGTGGCATGCCAACATGGCCCTTGGATAGCAGACATGGTTGAACGATGTCTAGCGTGGCATGCCATCATAGCCCTTGAACGGCAAACAAGGTTGAACACCGTCGGGCGTGGCATACCATCATCACCTTTGGACTAGCTGACACAGTCGGACGGCGTCAGGCGTGGCATGCCATCATCGCCCTTGGACGGGAAACACGGTCGAACGACGTAGAGCGTGGTATACCATCACCACCTTGGGACAACACACACGGTCAGACGACGTCAGGCGTGGCATGCTATCATCTCCTTTGGGCAGCACAGACGGTCGGACGACGTCGGGCGTGGCATGCCGTCACCGCCCTTGGACAACACACAAGGTCGGATGACGTCTGGCGTGTCACGACATCGCCGCCCTCAGACAGCACACACGGTAGGACGACGTGGGGCGTGGCACGAGATCACCGCTCTTGGACTACACGCATGGTCAGACGTGGCATGACATCGCCGACCTTGGACAGCACACACGGTCGAACGACGTCGGGCGTGGCATGACATCACAGTTATTGGAATACATGCATAGTCGGACGACGTCAAGCGTGGCATGACATCACTGCCCTTGGACAGCACACACGGTCGAAACAACGTCGGGCATGGCATGCCATCATCGCCTTTGAACAGCACACACAGTCGAACGACATTGGGCGTGGCATGCCATCATGGACCTTGGACAACATACACGATTGAACGATGTCGGGCGTGGCATGCCATCATAGCCCTTGGACGGCAAACAGGGTCGAACGACGTGAGGCGTGGCATGCCATCATCGCTTTTAAACCAGCTGACACAGTCGGACGGCGTCGGGCGTGGCATGCCATCATCGCCCTAGGACGGCAAACAAGGTCGAACGACGTCGAGAGTTGCATGCCATACCCGCCTTTGGAAAGCACACAAAGTCGGACGACGTCGGGCGTGGCATGCCATCATCTCATTTGGGCAGCACAGACCGTCAGACGGCGTCAGGCGTGGCATGCCATCATCGCCGTTGGGCAGTACAAACGATCGATCGTCGTCGGGCGTGGCATGCCATCATAGCCCTTGGACAGCACACACAGTCGACAATGTCGGGCAAGGCATTAAATCACCACACTTGGACAGTACACACGGTCAAACGACGTCCAGCATGGCATGACATCCCCACCCTTGGACTACACGCACAATCGGACGACGTCGGGCGTGGCATGACATCACCACCTTTGGAAAGAACACACGGTAGAACAACGCGTGGCATGGTATGACATCATCGCCCTTGAACTGCACGCACGGTTAGACGACATCAAGCGTGGCATGACATCACCGCCTTTGGACAGCACACACAGTCGGCAACGGCGGCATTGCCGCTATTGGACAGCACGCATGGTCGGACGACATCGGGAATGGCATGACATCACCGCCCTTGGGCAGCACACACGGTCGGACTACTTCGAGCATGGCATGACATCACCGCCTTTGGACAGCACACACAATCGAACGACGTCGGGTGTGGCATGCCATCATCGCCTTTGGGCAGCACACACGATCGAATGACGTCGGGCGTGGCATTCCATCATATCCCTTGGACGGCAAACACGGTCAAACGACGTCAGGCGTGACATGCCATCACCGCCTTTGGACAGCACACATGGTAAAACGTCGTCGGATGTGGCATGCAATCACACCTTTGGGCACTCACACGGTTGAACGACGTTGGGCGTGGCATGACATCACCGCCTTTGGACAGCACACACGGTCGAACGACGTCAAGCGTGACATGCCAACACCGCCTTTGGACAGCACACACGGTCGACCGACGTCGAGGGTGGTATTTCATTATCGCCTTTGGGCAGCACACACGGTAGAACGACGTTTGGCGTGGCATGCCATTATTGCCTTTGGGCAGCACAAACGGTCAAACGACGTCAGGCGTGGCATGACATCACCGCCCTAGGACTGCACGCACGGTCGGATGACGTCGGGCGTGGCATGACATCACCGTCCTTCGACTACACACACGGTCGAACGAGATCGGGTCTGGGATCACATCACTGCCATTGGAGGGCACGTACATTCAAACGACGTCGGACGTGGCATGACATCACCACCCTTGGGCGTCACACACGGTTGAACGTTGTTCGGCGTGGCATGCCATCATCGCCTTTGGGCCGCACACACAATCGAATGACGTCGGGCGTGGCATGACATCACCGTATTTGGGCAGCACACACGATCAAATAACGTCGGGCGTGACATGTCGTCACCGCCTTTGGACAGCACACACGGTCAAATGACGTCGGGCAAGGCATGCCATCATCCCCTTTGGGCAGCACACACGGTCGAACTACGTCGGAAGTGGCATGCCATTATCTCCTTTGGGAAGCACGGACGGTAGAGCGACGTCGGGCGTGGCATGCCAACATCACCTTTGAGCAGCACACACCATCGAACGACGTCGGGCGTGGCATGCCAGCATTGCCTTTGGGCAGCACACACGGTCGAAAGACGACGAGCGTGGTATGACATTACCTCCTTTGAACAGTGCATACGGTCGAACAATGTAGAGCGTGGCATGCCATCACCGCCTTGGGACATTAAACACGTTCAGACGACGTTGGGCGTGGCATGCTATCATCGCCTTTGGGCAGCACAAACAGTCGGACGACATTGGGTGTGGCATGCCATCACCGCCATTGGATAGCACACAAGGTCGGATGACGTCTTGCGTGGCATGCCATCGCCGCCCTTGGACTGCAACCATGGTAGGACGATGTGGGGCATGGCATGAGATCACCACTCTTGGACTGCACGCATGGTCAGGCATGGCATGACATCACCGCCATAGGACAGCACACGATCGGACGATGTCGGGCATGGCATGACATCACCGCCCTTGGGCAACACACACGGTCGGACTACGTCAGGCATGGCATGACATCACTGCCTTTGTACAGCACACCCGGTCGAACAACATCGAGTGCGGCATGCCATTATCGCCTTTGGGCAGCACACACGATCGAACGACGTCGGGCGGGGCATGCCATAATAGCCCATGGACGGCAAACACGGTCGAACGACGTCTGGCGTGACATGCCATCTTGCCTTTGGGAAGCACACACGGTCGAAAGACGTCGGGAGTGGTATGACATCACCGCCTTTGGGCATCACACACGGTCAACCGTCGTCGAGCGTGACATGCCATCATCGCCTTTAGACAGCACACACGGTCGAACGAAGTCAGGCGTGGCATGCCATCATAGCCCTTGAACGGCAAACAAGGTTGAATGACGTCAGGCGTGGCATGCCATCATCGCCTTTGGACTAGCTCACACAGTCGGATGGCTTCGGGCGTGGCATGCCATCATCACCCTTGGACGGGAAATGCGATCGAACGACGTAGAGCGTGGCATGCCATCAATGCCTTGGGACAGCACACACGGAAGGACGACGTTGGGCGTGCTATCATCGCCTTTGGGCAGCACAGACAGCCGAACAACGTCGGGCGTGGCATGCCATCACCGTCCTTGGACATCACACACGGTCGGATGACGTTTGGCGTGACATGCCATCACCGTCCTTGGACAGCACACACGGTAGTATGATGTCGGGCGTGGCATGACCTGACCACCCTTGGGCAGCACACATGGTTGGACTACGTCGGGCGTGGCATGACATCACCACCTTTGGAGAGCACACACGGTCGAACGACGTCCGGCGTGGCATGCCATCATCGCCTTTGGGTTGCACACACGATCGAATGACGTCAGGCATGGCATGACATCATATCCCTTAGACGGCTAACACGGTCGAACGACGTCAGGCATGACATGCCATCACCGCCTTTGGACAGCACACACGATCGAATGTCATCGGGCGTGGCATGCCATCATCGCCATTGGGCAACTCACACAGTCGAACGACGTTGGGCGTGGCATGACATCACCGCCTTTGGACAGCACACACGGTCGAACGACGTCGGGCGTGACATGCCATCACCGCCTTTGGACAGCACACACGCTGGAACGATGTCAGGCGTGGCATGCCATCATCGCCTTTGGGCAGCACAAACGGTCGAACAACGTCGGGCGTGGCATGAAATCACCACCCTACGACAGCACGCATGATTGGACGACGTCGGGCGTGGCATGACATCACCCCCCTTGGATAGCACACATGGTCAAACGACGTTAGGCATGGCATGACATCACCGCCCTTGGACGGCACGCACGCTTGAACGACGCCAGGCGTGGCATGACATCACCACCCTTGGAAAGCAAACACAATCGGCAACTTCGGGCATGGCATGACGTCCCCGCCCTTGGACAGCACACACGGTCGGACGACATCGGGCATGGCATGACATCATCGCCCTTGGGCTGCACACATGGTCGGACTACGTCAGGCGTGGCATGACATCACCGCCTTTGGGCAGCACACACGGTCGAACGACGTCGGGCGTGGCATTACATCATAGCCCATGGACGGCAAACATGGTCGAACAACGTCGTGCGTGGAATGCCATCATCGCTTTTGGGCAGCACACACTGTTGAACGACGTCGGGCGTGGCATGCCATCAATGCCCTTGGACACCACACAAGGTTGAACAAAGTGGGGCGTGGCATGCTATCATCGCCTTTGGACTAGCTGACACAGTCAGACGACGTCGGGCGTGTCATGCCAACATCGCCCTTGGACGGGAAACACGGTCGAACGACGTAGAGCGTGGCTTGCATCAACGCCTAGGGACAGCACACAAGGAAGGACGACGTTGGGCGTGTCATGCTATCATCGCCTTTGGGCAGCACACACGGTCGAACAATGTCGGGAGTGGCATGCCATCACTGCCCTTGGACAACACACATGGTCGGATGATGTTGGGCGTGGCATGCCATCACCGCCCTTGGACAGCACACACGGTAGAACTATGTCGGGCGTGGCATGACATACCCGCCTTTGGATAGCAAACATGGTCGAACGACGTCAGGCGTGGCATGCCATCATCGCCTTTGGGCCGCAGATACGGTCGAAAGACGTCGGGCGTGTCCTGACATCACCGCCTTTGGACACCACACGGTCAAACGACGTCGGGCGTGACATGCCATCACCGCCTTTGGACAGCACACACGGTCAAACGATGTCGGGCGTGGCATGCCATCATCACCTTTGGCAGCACACACGGTCTAACTACGTCTGGCGTGCCATGCCATCATCGCCTTTGGGCAGCACAAATGGTCGACAACGTCGGGCGTGGCATGCTGTCAGCGCCTTTGGGTAGTACACACGGTCGAACGACATCGGGCGTGGCATGCCATCATAGCCCATATACGGCAAACACGGTTGAACAATGTCAGGCGTGACATACCATCACCGCCTTTGGACAACACATACGATCGAACGACGTTGGGTAGGGCATGCCATCATCGCCTTTGGGCAGCACACACGGTCAAAAGACGTCGGGCGTGGCATGACATCTCACGCCTTTGGACAGCACACAGTCACGACCCGCCAGATACCCAGGCAGATCGCGACCCGTCTATGCAGCCAGCAGCCTCTGGAAGGGGGACAAACAGCCCAAAACGGCCAGCAGGCAAAGGGGCAGGCGTCCAAGCAGACAGCGGACAGAGGGTCAGGCGTTTCAGCCGTTACAGGCAGTTTCAGCAGTTACAGCCGTTTCATTAGTTACGGCCGTTTAAGCAGTTACAGCATGTGGGGAGGCGGCAGGTTCCAGCCTTAGAGGGGTTTGTGCAGGGCCTCTAGAACGTGGGGCAGACTAGGGAGCAGCTAGGAGTCCCTTTTTGGAAGACTTAGAAGCATGTATTGTGGGCATGGACTTAGGGCCTTGTATATAGTATAGTATTTATTTACTCTTAGTGTTTAGAGTAGTATAAATAGGTAGTCATTGTATTTGTAATACATCAACCAACATTTGAATACAAGTCTTTTCTTCCAAAACAGTCTTTTTTCTTTCCTTCTATTTCTCTTAGCGATCCAAAGTAGTGAAAGGCTTACTTGAGTTTGTGATATCGTGAGCAAACCGTCAAGTGCCGCACGGAGTATTGTCCAAATTGAAAAGTCCGTGACAATTGGTATCGGAGCAGGTTCATCATAAGAGAATGACGAACGAAGGAGACGGCGCTAGCAGCACCCCCAACGTCCGCATTGATGGTGGCAAGAAGAACAAGAAAGGGAAGAAGCAGCAGACGGGTAATGAACCCAATCTGCCCGGTCTTCCACCAAATATTCCTCCACCAAGTGTTCCTACCCCAAGCGAAGGAAAACATCTCTCCCTCCCCAGATTGTCGATGGAAGTGACGAAGACACCAGCGAGGAGTCCGTGGACGTTACTGTCGAACCGGAGTGGATTGCAAGGGTCGAAATGGCGAGGCAAGCTGTTGAGATCATAGGCCAGCGCTTGAACAGAACGCACAGAAATCTCAAAACTCTTGAAGAGTACTCCCTTGAGGAAGTTGAGAGCGTACGGAAGGAGTTTGAGGCACGCCAGCGATCTGAGTACGAGACAAAGGAGGCCATTACTTCCTTAGAGTTCAGGCTTAGGGAAGCACTTGGCGCAGTTGAGTCGCTTAAGGACGAAGTGGCAGCACTCCAGGAGGATAGAGAGGTTGGTGGATCCTCATCACGTGACCGGGAAAGAGAAGCTAGAGTTGAGGCGCCCAAGCCACCTGTCTTCAAAGGCGTCCGTGACGCGCAAGACGTGGATAATTTCCTTTGGCACTTGGAAAATTACTTTAAGTGTATGCGGGTTCGTAGTGATGTGAACAAGATCAACACGGCTGTGTTGTATCTTTCGGAATCTGCCATGCTATGGTGGAAGCGTAAAGAGTCTGACATCGCAAAGGGGACATGCGCGTTTAACACATGGGAGCGGTTCCGTGTGGAGTTCAAGAAGGCGTTCTTCCCTAGCAACGTTGTGTATGAGGGAAAGCGGAAGATGCGGGAGTTGAGACAGAAGGGCAGCATACGCGCGTATGTGCGGGAGTTTACCACCCTTACATTTCAGATTCCCAACCTCAGGGACGACGACGCATTGTTCTACTTCATGGATGAGATGAAAAATTGGGCTAGAATGGAGTTGGAACGGTGGAAAGTCAGGACTATAGACGACGCCATCACGCAGGCTGAAGCCTTGACAGACTTCAGGAAGGAGAAGTCTTTTAGTGCCAATGAGGACGCCGAGGTAGGCAGTCATGATGATAGTGGGGAAGACAATGGCAAAGGCGAGGAGCAAAGGCCACAACCCAAGAGGCGTGACACCTACGGGTCCAGCGGCAAGAAGCACGGAGATCGTGGCAACACGGTAAGGGATTCCAAGGATGGTTGCTTCATATGGAAAGGGCCGCATGGTTACAAAAGATGCCCTGAACTGAAAAGTCTTGGTGCTATCCTTCGTGAGCGGAAGGAAGTGAAAGCCCAAGACGAAGTCGGGGAGACTAAGCAGTTGGGCGTGGTAAGCCTATGCGGAGCTGTGATTGAGCAACCATCGACGAGGCCAAGGCAAGATAAGCCAAGGCAAGCAGAGCCGAAGCATGCTGAGAAGGAACTTGTGAAGTCTAAGGCGTGGGCTCAAACAGTCGACATCAAGGTCAGTGGGAAGATTGCTCGTGCGTTGGTCGACACCGGTGCGGATGTCAATGTTATGACCAAGACGGCAGCAAAGAGGTCGGGGTTGCGATATACTGCAAGCAACGCCCAAATCAGAACTGTTAACGCATCAACGACTCCTATAGTTGGAGTTGTGCACGGGGTGAACATCATGGTAGGCGATTGGCATGGGAAAACCAAGTTCATCGTCGCCCCCATCAATATGTTTGATGTTATTCTTGGGCAAAAGTTCTTCGAGCAGTGCCATGCAGTAATCGATCCTCATCTCAAAAAATTGACAATCAGGGAGAAAGGAAGGGAATATGCAATTCCCATGGTGAAGGTGCAGGCAACAGAGGGACAGGCTAGACTAACAGCCATGAAGCTCGAGAGGGTCGACGTGAGAAGAAGAGTAACACCAGCAGCGACCATTGAAAGTTCGAGAGAAGACAATGGTGCTGGAGAGACTTTGCCACCGCGCAGGAAGAGGGTTCCGAGTAGGAACCGCTGACGTGATGAAGAAGCCGCCGGAGCACTTGCCTCCGTTGAAGGAGGAAGTTTGTAAGATCGGGTCTAGAAAGGTCGGGACATCGATGAAGAGGCTGCTCGAAGGGAATGATTGAGTACGCGAGTTGATGGTCGCCCGGCAGAACTCAACGCCGATACGGACGCAATGCGACGCGGTCTTTACATCATCAGGTGGGGGAGTTTGTCACGACCCGCCAGATACCCAGGTAGATCGCGACCCGTCTAGGCAGCCAGCAGCCTGTGCAAGGGGGACAGACAGCCCAAAACGGCCAGCAGGCAAAGGGGCAGGCGTCCAAGCAGGCAGCAGACAGAGGGTCAGGCGTTTCAGCCGTTACAGGCAGTTTCAGCAGTTACAATCATTTTATAAGTTACGGCCGTTTCAGCAGTTACAGCATGTGGGGAGGCGGCAGGTTCCAGCCTTGGAGGGGCTTGTGCAGGGCCTCTGGAACGTGGGGCAGACTAGGGAGCAGCTAGGAGTCCCTTTTTTGAAGACTTAGAAGCATGTCTTGTGGGCATGGACTTAGGGGCTTGTATATAGTATAGTATTTATTTACTCTTAGTGTTTAGAGTAGTATAAATAGGTAGTCATTGTATTTGTAATACATCCACCGACATTTGAATACAAGTCTTTTCTTCCAAAACAGTCTTTTGTCTTTCCTTCTATTTCTCTTTGCGATCCAAAGTAGTGAAAGGCTTACTTGAGTTTGTGAGATCGTGAAAGAATCGTGAGCAAACCGTCAAGTGCCACATGGAGTATTGTCCGAATTGAAAAGTCCGTGACAACACACTGTCAAACGACGTCAGGCGTGACATGCCATCACCGCATTTTGACAGCACACACGATTGAACGACGTCGGACGTGGCATGCCATAATCACCTTTGGGCAGCACACACGGTCGAACTACATTGGGCGTGGCATGCCATCATCACCTTTGGGCAGCACACACAGTCGAACGACGTCGGGCGTGGCATGCCACCATCGCCTTAAGGCAGTACACACAGTCGAATGACGTGGGGCGTGGCATGACATCACTGCCTTTGGAAAGCACACACGGTCAAACGACATCTAGCGTGACATGCCATCACCGCCTTTGGACAGCACACACGGTCGAACGACGCTGGGCATGGCATGACATCATCACCTTTGGGTAGCACAAATGGTCGGACGACCTTGGGCGTGGCATGCCATTGTCTCCCTTGGATGGCAAACACGGTCGAACAACGTCGGGCGTTGAATGCCATCATCTCATTTGGGCAGTACGCACGACCGACATCGTCGGGTGTGGCATGCCATCATGGCCCTTGGACACCACACACGATCGAACGAAGTCGGTCGTGGCATGACATCATAGCCCTTGAACGGCAAACAAGGTTGAATGACGTCGGGCGTGGCCTGCCATCATCGCCTTTGGACTAGCTGACACCATCGAACGGCGTCGGGCGTGGCATGCCATCATCGCCCTTAGACGGGAAACACGTCAAATGACGTAGATCGTGGAATGCCATCAACGCCTTGGGACAGCACACACGGAAGGACGACGTCGGGCGTGGCATGCCATCACCACCCTTGGACAGCACACATGGTCGGATGACGTCGGGCGTGGCATGCCATCACTACCCTTGGACAGCACACACGGTGGGATGACGTCGGGCGTTACATGAGATCACCGCTCTTGGACTGCACGCATGGTCGGACTACGTCGGGCATGGCATGACATCACCACCTTTGGACGGCACACACGGTCGAATGATGCGTGGCATGGCATGACATCACCACCCTTGAACTGCACGCACGGTGAGACGACATCGAGCAAGGCATGACATCACTGCCTTTGGACAGCACACACGGTCGACAACGTGGAACGTGGCATGACATCGCCGGTCTTGGACAGCACTCATGGTCGGACGACATCGGGCATGACATGACATCACCGCCGTTGGGCAGAATACACGGTCGGACAACGTCGGGCGTTGCATGACATCACCTCCTTTGGACAGCACACAGGATCGAACGACGTCGTGCGTGGCATGCCATCATCGCCTTTGGGAAGCACACACAGTCGAATGACGTCGGGCGTGGCATACCATCATAGCCCATGGATGGCAAGCACGGTCGAACGACGTCGGGCGTGGAATGCCATCATCGCCTTTGGGCAGCACACACGATCGAACGACGTCGGGCGTGGCATGCCATCATGGCCCTTGGACACCACACACTGTCGAACGAAGTCGGTCGTGGCATGCTATCACAGCCCTTGAACGGCAAACAAGGTTGAATGACGTCAGGCGTGGCATGCCATCATCGCCTTTGGAGTAGCTCACATAGTAGGACGGCGTCGGGCGTGGCATGCCATCATCGCCCTTTGACGGGAAACACGGTCGAATGACATAGAGCGTGGCACGCCATCAACGCCTAAGGACAGCACACAAGAAAGGATAACGTCGGGCGTGGAATGCCATCATCTCCTTTGGCCAGCACAAACGGTCGGACGACGTCGGGCGTGGCATGCCATCACCGCCCTTGGACAACACACATGGTCGGATGACGTCGGGTGTGGATGCCATCACCGCCCTTGGACAGCATACACTGTAGGACGACGTCGGGCATGGCATGACATCGCTGCTCTTGGACAGCACGCATGGTCGGACGACATCAAGCATGGCATAACATCACCGCCCTTGGGCAGAACACACTGTGGGACTACGTCGGGCATGGCATGACATCACCTCCTTTGAACAGCACACACGGTCGAACGATGTCGTGCATGGCATGCTATCATCGTCTTTGGGCAGCACATACAGTCGAATGACGTCGGGCGTGGCATACCATCATAGCCATGGATGGCAAACACGGTCGACCGACGTCGGGCGTGGAATGCCATCATCACCTTTGAGCAGCACACACGGTCGATAGACGTCGGGCGTGGCATGTTATCTTACCTTTGGGTAGCACACACAGTCAAACGATGTCGGGCGTGACATCACATCACCGCCTTTAGACAGCACACACCGTCGAACGATTTCGAGCGTGGCATGCCATCATATCCCTTGAATGGCAAACAAGGTTGAATGACGTCAGGCGTGGCATGCCATCATCGCCTTTGGACTAGCTTACACAGTCAGACGGCGTCGGGCGTGGCATGCTATCATCGCCCTTGGACGGGAAACACGGTCGAACAACGTAGAGTGTGGCATGCCATTAACGCCTAAGGACAGCACACAAGAAAGGAAGACGTCGAGCGTGGCATGCTATCATCTCCTTCAGGAAGCACAGACGGTCGGACGACATCGGGCGTGGCATGCCATCACCGTCCTTGGATAACACACATGGTCAGATTACATCGGGCGTGGCATGCCATCACCGCCCTTGGACATCATACACAGTAGGGCGACGTTGGCGTGGCATGACATCGCCGCTCTGGGACAGCACGCATGGTTGAACGGCATCGCGCAAGGCATGACATCACCGCCCTTGGGCAGAACACACGGTCGGACTACGTTGGGCGTGGCATGACATCATCGCCTTTAAACAGCACACACGGTCGAACAACGTCGTGCGTGACATGCTATAATCGTCTTTGGGCAGCACACACGGTCAAATGACGTCGGGCGTGGCATACCATCATGGCCCTTGGATGGCAAACACGGTCGAACGACATCGGGTGTGGAATGCCATTATCGCCTTTATGCAGCACACACGGTCGAACGACGTCAAGCGTGGCATGCCATCATGGCCCTTGGACACCACACACGGTCAAACGACGTCGGGCGTGGCATGACATCACCGCCCTTGCACAGCACACACAGTCGAACGATGTCGGGCATGGAATGCCATCACCGCCCTTGGACGATACGTATGGTCGAACGATGTCGGGCGTGGCATGACATCACAACCCTTTGACGGGAAACACGGTCGAACGACATAGAGCGTGGCATGCCATCACCGCCTTGGGACAGCACACACGGTCAGACGACGTCGGGCGTGGCATGCTATCATCGCCTTTGGGCAGCAAAGACGGTCGGACGGCGTCAGGCGTGGCAAACCATCACCGCCCTTGGACAACACACAAGGTCGGATGACGTTTGGCGTGTCATGCCATCGCCGCCCTCGGACAGCACACACGGTAGGACGACGTTGGGCGTGGCATGAGGTCACCGCTCTTGGACTACATGCATGGTCAGACGTGGGATGACATCACCGCCCTTGGACAGCACACACGGTTGAACGACATCGGGTGTGGCATGACAGCACCGCCATAGGAATACACGCATACTCGAACGACGTCAAGAGTGGCATGACATCACCGCCCTTGAACAGCACACACAGTCGAAACGACGTCGGGCATGGCATGCCATCGTCGCCTTTGGGCAGCACACACAGTCGAACAATGTCGGGCGTGACATGCCATTATGGACCTTGGACAACATACACGGTCGAACGACGTCAGACGTGGCATGCCATCATAGCCCTTGGACAGCAAACAGGGTCGAACGACGTCAGGCGTAGCATGCCATCATCGCTTTTAAACTAGCTAACACAGTCGAACGGCATCGGGCGTGGCATGCCATCATCGCCCTAGGATGGCAAACACGGTCGAACGACGTCGGGGGTGGCATGCCATCACCGCTTTTGGACAGCACACACAGTCAGACGACGTCGGGCATGGCATGCCATCATCTCATTTGGGCAACACAGATGGTCAGAGGGCGTCGGGCATGGCATGCCATCATCGCCCTTGGACAGCACAAATGGCCGACCGTCGTCGGGCTTTGCATGCCATCATAGCCCTTGGATAGCACACACGGTCGCCAATGTCGGGCGAGGCATTAAATCAGCGCCTTTGGACAGCACACATGGTCTAACGACGTCTAGCATGGCATGACATCACCGCCCTTGGACTGCACGCACGATTGGACAACGTCGGGCGTGGCATAACATCACCGCCCTTGGACAGCACACAGCCGGCAACGTCGGGCGAGGCATGACATCACCACCCTTGGACAACACACACGGTCGTTAACATCGGGCGTGGCATGACAACACTGCCCTTAGACAGCACACAAGGTCGGACGACGTCGGGCGTGGCATGACATCACTGCCCTTGGACAGCACACACGGTCGCCAATGTCGGGCGAGGCATTAAATCAGCGCCTTTGGACAACACACATGGTCGAACGACGTTTAGCATGGCATGACATCACCACCCTTGGACTGCACGCACGATCGGACAACGTCGGGCGTGGCATGACATCACCGCCCTTGGACAGCACACAGCCGGCAACGTCGGGCGAGGCATGACATCACCACCCTTGGACAACCCACACGATCGTTAACATTGGGCATGGCATGACAACACCGCCCTTAGACAGCACACACGGTCGAACGACGTCAGGCGTGGCATGACATCACTGCCCTTGAACTGCATGCACGGTCGGACGACGTCGGGCGTGGCATGACATCACTGCCCTTAGACAGCATACACGGTCAAACAACGTCGGGCGTGGCATGACCTCACCGCCCTTGGGCAGCACACACTATCGGACTACGTCGGGCGTGGCATGCCATCATCGCGTAGGGCAACACACACGGTCGAACGACGTCGGGCGTGGCATGCCATCATCGCGTTGAGGCAGCACACATGGTCGAACGACGTCTGGCGTGGCATACCATCATCGCCTTAAGGCAGCACAAACGGTCAAATGGCATCAGGCTTGGCATGACATCACCTCCCTTGGACTGCATGCACGGTCAGCAATGTCAGGCGTGGCATGGCATCACCGCCCTATGAAAGAACACATAGTCGGCATCGTCGGGTGTGGCATGACATCACCGCCCTTGGACAGCACACACGATCGGCAACATCGGGCGTGGCATGACATTACCGCCCTTGGACAGCACACATGGTCGGCAACGTCGGGTGTGGCATGACATCACTATCCTTTGACAGCACACACAATCGGCAACATCGGGTGTGGCATGCCATCATCGACTTTGGGTAGCACACATGATCGGACGACGTCGAGCTTGGCATGCCATCATCGCCTTTGGGCTGAACAAACGGTCGAACGATGTCGGGCGTGGCATCCCATCATCGCCTTTAGACTAGCTCACACAGTCGGACGACGTCGGGCTTGGCATACCATCATCTCCCTTGGACGGCAAACACAGTTAAACGTCTTCGGGAGTGGCAAGCCATCATCGCCTTTGGACAGCACACACGGTCGAATGACGTCGGGCATGGCATGACATCACCGCCTTTGGACAGCACACACGGTGGAACAACGTCGAGCGTGGCATGCCATCATCGCCTTTGGGCAGCACATACGGTTGAACAACATCGGGCAAGGCATGCCATCAGAGCCCTTGGACAGCACACACGGTCCAACGACGTCGGGTGTGGCATTCCATCATGGACCTTCAACAACACACACGGTCGAACGACGTCAGGCGTGTATGCCGTCATAGCCCTTGGACGGTGAACAGGGTCGAACGACGTTGGGCATGGCATGCCATCATCGCTTTTAAACTAGCTCTCACAGTTGGACGGCGTCGGTCGTGGCATGCAATCATCTCCCATGGAGGGAAAACACGGTCGAACGACGTCGGTGGTTGCATGCTATCACCTCCTTTGGACAGCACACACAGTCGGACGACGTCGTGTGTGGCATCCATCATCTCCTTTGGGCAGCACAGACGGTCGGACGGCTTCGGGCGTGGCATGCCATCATCGCCCATGGACAACACAAATTGTCGTTCATTGTCGGGCGTGGCATGCCATCATAGCACTTGGACAACACACACGGTCGGCAACGTCGTTCGTGGCATTTCATCACCGCCCTTGGAAAGAACACGGCCAGCAACTTCGGGCGTGGCATGACTTCACTGCCCTTGGAAAGAACACAACCAGCAACGTCGGGCGTGGCATGACATCATCGCCCTTGGACAACACACACGGTCATTAACGTCGGGCGTGGCATGACATCACCGCCCTTGGACAGCACACACAGTCAGACGACGTCGGGCGTGGCTTGACATCACTGCCCTTGGACAGAACACACGGTCGAACGATGTCGGGCGTGGCATGACATCACCGCCCTTGGACTGCACGCACGGTCAGATGACATCGGGCGTGGAATGATATCACTGCCCTTAGACAGCACACACGGTCGAACTACGTCGGGCGTGGCATGCCATCATTGCCTTTGGGAAGCACAAAAAGTTGAACGACGTCGGGAGTGGCATGCCAACATCACCTTTGGGCAGCACACACGGTCAAACGACGTCGGGCGTAGCATGCCAGCATTGCCTTTGGGCAGCACACGATCGAAAGACGTCGAGCGGGCATGACATCACCTCCTTTAAACAGCACACACGGTCGAACAACGTCGAGCGTGACATGCCATCACCGCCATTAGAAAACACACACGGTCGTACGATGTCGAGCGCGACATGCCATCACTACCATTAGAAAGAACACACGATCAAACGACGTCGGGCGTGGCATGACAACATCACCTTTGGGCAGTACAAATGGTCGAACGACGTCGGGCGTGGCATGCCATCTTGCCTTTGGGAAGCACACACGGTCGAATGACGTCGGGCGTGGCATGACATCACCGCCCTTGGACGGCACGAACGGTCAAACGACGTTAGGTGTGGCATGACATCACCACCCTTGGACAACACAGACAATCGGCAACGTAGGGGGTGGCATGACATCACCGCCATAAGACAGCACACGGTCGGATGACGTCGAGCATGGCATGAGATCACCGTTATAGGACTGCACCGTGGTCGGTAATGGCATGACATCACCGCCATAGGACAGAACACGATCGGACGACGTCGGGCATGGCATGATATCACCGCCCTTGGGCAGCACACACGGTCGGACTACATCAGGTGTGGCATGACATCACCGCCTTTGTACAGCACACACGGTCGAACGACGTCAGGCGTGGCATGCCATCATCGCCTTTGGGCAGCCTAGACGATCGAACGACGTCAGGCGGGGCATGCTTTAATAGCCCATGGACGGCAAACACGGTTGAACGTTGTCAGGCGTGACATGCAATCACCGCCTTTGGACAGCACACACGGTCGAACGACGTCGAGCGTGGCATGCCATCTTGCCTTTGGGAAGCACACACGGTCGAAATACGTCGAGCGTGGTATGACATCATCGCCTTTGGGCATCACACACGGCCAAACGTCGTCGGGCGTGACATGCCATCATCGCCTTTAGACAGCACACACGGTTGAACGAAGTCAGGCGTGGCATGCCATCATAGCCCTTGAACGGCAAACAAGGTTGAATGACGTCAGGCGTGACATGCCATCGTCGCCTTAGGACAAGCTGATACAGTCGGACGACGTCGGGCTTGGCATGCCATCATCGCCCTTGGATGGGAAACACGGTCGAACGATGTAGATCGTGGCATGCCATCAACGCCTAAGGACAGCACACAAGGAAGGACGACGTCGGGCGTGGCTAGCTATCATCTCCTTTGGGCAGCACAGACGGTCAGACGATGTCGGGCGTGGCATGCCATCACCGCCCTTGGACAGCACACATGGTCGGATGACGTCGAGCGTGGCATGCCATAACCGCCCTTGGACAACACACACGGTAGGATGACGTCGGCCGTGGTATGAGATCACCGCTCTTGGACTGCACGCATGGTAAGACTATGGCGGGCGTGGCATGACATCACTACCTTTGGACAGCACACACGGTAGAACTACGCGTGGCATGGCATGACATCAGCGCCATTAAACTGCATGCACGGTCAGACGATATCGGGCGTGGCATGATATCATATCCCTTGGAGGGCAAACACGGTCGAACGACGTCAGGCGTGACATGCCATCACCGCCTTTGGGCAGCAAACAGGATCGAATGACATCGGGTGTGGCATGCCATAATATCCCTTAGATGGCAAACACGGTCGAACGACGTCTGGCATGGCATGACATCACCGCCCTTGGGCAGCACACACGGTCAGACTACATCAGGCGTGGCATGACATCACCGCCTTTGTACATCACACACGGTCGAACGACGTCGTGCGTGGCATGCCATAATCGCCTTTGGGCAGCACACACAGTCGAATGACATCGGGCGTGGCATACCATCATAGCCCATGGATGGCAAACACTGTCGAACGACGTCGGGCGTGGAATGCTATCATCGCCTTTGGGCAGCTCACCCGGTCGAACGACGTCGGGCGTGGCATGCCGTCATTGCCCTTGGACACCACACACGGTCGTACGAAGTCAGGTGTGGCATGCCATCATAGCCCTTGAACGGCAAACAAGGTTGAACAACGTGAGGCGTGGCATGCAATCATCGCCTTTGGACTAGCTAACACACTCAGACGTCGTCGGGTGTGGCATGCCATCATTGCCCTTGGACGGGAAACATGGTCAAACAACGTAGAGCGTGGCATGCCATCAACGCCTTGGGACAGCACACACGGAAGAACGACGTCGGGCATGGCATGACATCATCACCTTTGGGCAGCACACACGGTTGAACTACGTCGGGCGTGGCATGCCATCATCGCCTTTGGGCAGCACAAACGGTCGAACGACGTCGGGCGTGGAATGCCATCATCACCTTTAGGAAGCACACACGGTCAAACGACGTCGGGCGTGGCATGCCATAATCGCCTTAAGGCAGCACACACAGTCGAAAGACGTCGGGCGTGGCATGACATCACCGCATTTGTACAGCACACACGGTCGAACGACATCGTGCGTGGCATGCCACCATCACCTTTGGGCAGCACACACGGTCGAATGACGTCGGCATGGCATGCCATCATAGCCCATGGACGGCAAACACGGTCGAACAACGTCGGGCATAAAATGCCATCATCGCCTTTGGGCAGCACACACGATCAAATGACGTCGGGCGTGGCATGCCGTCATGGCCCTGAGACACCACACACATTCGAATGAAGTCGGGCGTGGCGTGCCATCATAGCCCTTGAACGGCAAACAAGGTTGAACGACGTCAGGCGTGGCATGCCATCATCTCCCTTGGACGGGAAACACGGTCGAACGATGTAGAGTGTGACATGCCATCAACGACTTGGGACAGCACACACGGAAGAACGACATTGAGCGTGGCATTCTATCATCACCTTTGGGTAGCACAAACAATCAGACGACGTCGGGCGTGGCATGCCATCACCGCCCTTGGACATCACACACGGTCAGACGACGTCGGGTGTGGCATGCCATCACCGCCCTTCGACAACACACACGGCAGGAAGACGTCGGGCGTGGCATGACCTCACCGCCCTTGGGCAGAACACACAGTCGGACTACGTCAGGCGTGGCATGACATCACCACCTTTGGATAGCACACACGGTCTAACGATGTCAGGCGTGGCAAGCCATCATCGCCTTTGGGCAGCACACACGATAGAATGACGTCGGGCGTGGCATGCCATCATATCCCTTGGACGGAAAACACGGTCAAATGACGTCTGGCGTGACATGCCATCACCGCCTTTGGACAGCACACACGGTCGAACGTCGTCGGGTGTGGCATGCCATCATGGCCTTTGGGTAGCTCACACGGTTGAATGACATTGGGCGTGGCATGACATCACCGCCTTTGGACAGAACACACGGTCGAACGACGTCGAGCGTGACATGCCAACACCGCCTTTGGACAGCACACACGGTCGATCGACGTCGAGCGTGGCTTTCCATTATCGCCTTTGGACAGCACACACGGTCGAACGACATCGGGCGTGGCATGCCGTCATGGCCCATGGACACCACACACGGTCGAACAAAGTCGGGCGTGGCATGCCATCATAGCCCTTGAAAGACAAACAAGGTTGAACAACGTCAGGCGTTGCATGCCATCATCGCCTTTGGACTAGCAGACACACTCAGACGGCGTCGGGTGTGGCATGCCATCATTGCTCTTGGACGGGAAACATGGTCGAACGACGTAGAGCGTGGCATAGCATCAACGCCTTGGGACAGCACACACGGAAGAACGACGTCGGGCGTGACATGACATCATCACCTTTGCGCAGCACACACGGTGGAACTACGTCGGGCGTGGCATGCCATCATCGCCTTTGGCCAGCACAAAACGGTCGAACGACGTCGGGCGTGGCAGGCCATCATCACCTTTGGGCAGCACACACGGTCGAACAACGTCGGGCGTGGCATGCCATAATCGCCTTAAGGCAGCACACACAGTCAAACGACGTCGAGCGTGGCTTTCCATTATAGCCCTTGGATAGCATACACGGTAGCACTACGTCGGGCGTGGCATGACATCACCGCCTTTGGACAGCACACACGGTTGAACGACGTCGGGCGTGGAATTCCATCATCGCCTTTGGGCATCACACACGGTCGAACAACGTCGGGCGTGGCATGCCGTCATGGCCCTTGGACACCACACACAGTCGAACGAAGTCGGGCGTGGCATGCCATCATAGCCCTTGAACGACAAACAAGGTTGAACGACGTCAGGCGTGGTATGCCATCATCGCCTTTGTACTAGCAGACACACTCAGACAGCGTCGGGTGTGGCATGCAATCATTGCTCTTGGACGGGAAACATGGTCGAACGATGAAGAGCGTGGCATGCCATCAACGCCTTGGGACAGAACACACGGAAGAACGACGTTGGGCGTGGCATGACATCATCACCTTTGGGCAGCACACAGGGTGGAACTACATCGGGCGTGGCATGCCATCATCGCCTTTGGGCAGCACAAAACGGTCGAACGACGTCGGGCGTGGCATGCCATCATCACCTTTGGGCAGCATACACGGTCGAACGACGTCGGGCGTGGCATGCCATAATCTCCTTAAGGCAACACACACAGTCGAAAGACGTCGGGCGTGGCATGATATCACCACCTTTGAACAGCACACACGATCTAACAACGTCGGGCGTGACATGCCATCACCGCCATAGGACAACACACGATCGGACGACGTCGGGCATGGCATGACATCACCTCCCTTGGGCAGCACACACGGTCGAACGACGTCGGGCATGGCATGCCATCGTCGCCTTTGGACGCACACTCGGTCAAACGACGTCGAGCGTGGCATTCCATTATCGCCTTTGGGCAGCATACAAGGTCGAACTACGTCGGGCGTGGCATGCCATCATTGCCTTTGGGAAGCACAAAAAGTTGAACGACGTCGGGAGTGGCATGCCAACATCACCTTTGGGCAGCACACACGGTCAAACGACGTCGGGCGTAGCATGCCAGCATTGCCTTTGGGCAGCACACGGTCGAAAGACGTCGGGCGTGGCATGACATCACCTCCTTTAAAAAGCACACACGGTCGAACAACGACGAGCGCGACATGCCATCACCGCCATTAGAAAACACACATGGTCGTACGATGTCGAGCGCGACATGCCATCACTGCCATTAGAAAGCACACACGGTCGAACGACGTCGGGCGTGGTATGCCAACATCACCTTTTGGCAGTACAAACGGTCGAATGACGTCGGGCGTGGCATGCCATCTTGCCTTTGGGAAGCACACACGGTCGAATGACGTCGGGCGTGGCATGACATCACCGCCCTTGGACGGCACGAACGGTCAAACGACGTCGGGTGTGGCATGACATCACCACCCTTGGACAGCACAGACAATCGGCAACGTAGGGCGTGGCATGACATCACCGCCATAAGACAGCACACGGTCGGACGACGTCGGGCATGACATAACATCACCGCCCTTGGGTAACACACACGGTTGGACTATGTCAGGCGTGGCATGACATCACTTCCTTTGTACAACACACACGGCCAAACGACGTCTGGCGTGGCATGCCATCATCGCCTTTGGGCAGCACACACGATCGAATGATGTCTGGTGAGGCATGCCATAATAGCCCATGGACGGCAAACACGGTCGAACGACGTCAGGCGTGACATGCCATCACCGCCTTTGGACAACACACACGGTCGAACGACGTCGGCGTGGCATGCTATCTTGCCTTTGGAGAGCACACACGATCGAAAGACGTCGGGCGTGGTATGACATCACCGCTTTTGGGCAGCACACACGGTCCAACGACATCGGCGTGACATGCCATCACTGCCTTTAGACAACACACAAGTAAGGACGACGTCGGGCGTGGCATCCTATCATCTCTTTTGGGCAGCACAGACCGTCGGATGACTTCTGGCGTGGCATGCCATCACTGCCCTTGGACATCACACATGGTCGGACGACGTCGGAAGTGGCATGCCATCACCGCCCTTGAACAACATACACGGTAGGACGACGTCAGGCGTGGCATGACATCACCGCTCTTGGACAACACGCATGGTCAGACGGCGTCGGGCAAGGCATGACATCATCGCCCTTGGGCAGAACACACGATCGGACTACGTCTGGCGTGGCATGACATCATCGCCTTTGGACAGCACAAACGGTCGAACAACGTCGTGCGTGGCATGCAATCATCGTTTTTGGGCAGCACACACGGTCGAATGACGTCGGGCGTGCCATACCATCATAGCCCATGGATGGCAAACACTGTCGAACTACATCGGGCGTGGAATGCCATCATCGCCTTTGGGCAGCACACACGGTCGAACGACGTCAGGAGTGGCATGCCATCATGGTCCTGGACACCACACACGATCGAACGATGTCGGGCGTGGCATGACATCACCGCCCTAGGACTGCACGCACTGTCGGACGACGTTGGGCGTGGCATGACATTACCGCCCTTAAACAGCACACACGGTCGAACGATGTCGGGCGTGGAATGCCATCACCGCCCTTGGACGACACGTATGGTCGAACGACGTCGGGCGTGGCATGACATCACCACCCTTGGACAGCACATATAATTGGCAACGTCGGGCATGGCATGACATCACCGCCCTTGGGCAGCACACACAGTCGAACTACATCAGGCGTGGCATGACATCACCGCCTTTGTACAGCACACACGGTCGAACGACGTCGAGCGTGGCATGCCATTATCGCCTTAGGGCAGCACACACGATCAAACGACGTCGGGAGAGGCATGCCATAATAGCCCATGGACGGCAAAAACGGTTGAACGACGTCAGGCGTGACATGCCATCACCGCCTTTGGACATCACACACGGTCGATAGACGTAGAGCGTGGCATGCCATCTTACCCTTGGGAAGCACAAACGGTCGAAAGACGTCGTGCGTGGTACGATATCACCGCCTTTAGGCAGCACACACGGTCAAACGATGTCGGGCGTGACATCACATCACTGCCTTTAGACAGCACACACGGTCGAACGAATTCGGGCGTGGCATGCCATTATAGCCCTTGAATGGAAAACAAGGTTGAATGACGTCAGGCGTGGCATGCCATCATCGCCTTTGGACTAGCTGACACATTCGGACGGCGTCGGGCGTGGAATGCCATCATCGCCCTTGGATGGGAATCATGGTCAAACGACCTAGAGCGTGGCATGCCATCAACAACTAAGGACAGCACACAAGAAAGGACGACATCGAGCGTGGCATGCTATCATCTCCTTCGGGCAACACAGACGGTCGAACGACGTCGGGTGTGGCATGCCATCACGGCCCTTGGATAGCACACACGATTAAACGACGTTGGGCGTAGCATGATATCACCGCCTTTGTACAGCACACACGGTTGAACGACGTCGGGCGTGGCATGACATCACCACCCTTGGACTGGATGCATGGTCGGACAACATCGCGCATGGCATGACATCACCGCCTTTGTACAGCACACACGGTCGAACGACGTCGGGCGTGGCATGCCATCATCGCCTTTGGACACCACACACGGTCAGACGACATCTAGCGTGGCATTCCATTATCGCCTTTGGAAGCACACACGGTCGTACTACGTCGGGCGTGACATGCCATCATCGCCTTTGGGAAGCACAAACATATGAACGATGTCGGGCGTGGCAAGCAAACATCACCTTTGGGCAGCACACACGGTCAAACGACGTCGGGCGTGGTATGCCAGCTTTGCCTTTGGGTAGCACATGGTCGAAAGACGTCAGGCGTGGCATGACATCACCTCCTTTGGACAGCACACACGGTCGAAAGACATCGAGCGCGACATGCCATCAACGCCTTTGGAAAGCAGACACGGTCGAACGACGTCGGGCGTGGCATGCCATCATCACCTTTGGTCAGCACAAATGATCGAACGACGTCGGGCGTGGAATGCCATCTTGCCTTTGAAAAGCATACACGGTCGAATGACGTCGGGCGTGGCATGACATCACCGCCCTTAGACGGCACGCACGGTCATACGACGTCGAGCGTGGCATGACATGACCGCCATAGGACAGCACACAGTCGGACGACGGCGGGCATGGCATAACATCACTGCCCTTGGGCAACACACACGGTTGGACTACGTCAGGCGTGGCATGACATCACCGCCTTTGTACAGCACACACGGTTGAACGACGTCGGGCGTGGCATGCCATCATCGTCTTTGGGCAGCACACACGATCGAACGACGTTTGGTGGGGCATGCCATAATAGCCCATGGACGGCAAACACGGTCGAATGACGTCAGGCATGACATGCCATCACTGCCTTTGGACAACACACACGATCGAACGACGTCGGGCGTGGCATACTATCTTGCCTTTGGGAAGCACACACGGTTGAAAGACGTCGGGCGTTGTATGACATCACCGCCTTTAGACAGCACACACGCTTGAACGAAGTCGGGCGTGGCATGCCATCATAGCCCTTGAACGGCAAACAAGGTTGAATGACGTGAGGAGTGGCATGCCATCATCGCCTTTGGACTAGCTGACACAGTCGGACGGCGTCGGGCGTGACATGCCATCATCGCCCTTGGACGGGAAACACTGTCGAACGACGTAGAGCGTGGCATGCCATCAACGCCTAAGGACAACACACAAGAAAGGACGACGTCGGGCCTGGCATGCTATTATCTCCTTTGGGCAGCACAGATGGTCGGACAACGTCTGGCGTGGATACCATCACCGCCATTGGACAGCACACATGGTCGGATGACGTCGGGCGTGGCATGCCATCACTGCCCTTGGACAGCACACACGGTAGGACGACGTCGGGCGTGGTATGAGATCACCGCTCTTGGACTGCACACATAGACGGACTACGTCATTCGTGGCATGACATCACCACCTTTGGACAGCACACGCGGTAGAACAATGTGTGGCATGGCATGACATCATCTCCCTTGAATTGCACGCACGGTCAGACGACATCAAGCGTGGCATGACATCACCGCCTTTGGACAGCACACACAGTCGGCAACGTCGGCATCACCGCTATTGGACAGCACGCATGGTCGGACGACATCCAGCATGGCATGACACCACCGCCCTTGGGCAGCACACACTGTCGGACTACGTCGAGTATGGCATGACATCACCACCTTTGGACAGCACACACAGTCGAACGATGTCAGGAGTGGCATGCCATCATCGCCTTTGGGCAGCACACATGGTCGAATGACCCGACATGGCATGCCATCATAGCCCATGGACGAAAAACACGGTCGAACGACGTCGGTCATAAAATGCGATCATCACCTTTGGGCAGCACACACGATCGAACGACGTCGAGCGTTGCATGCCGTCATGGCCCTTAGACACCACACACAGTCGAACGAAGTCGGGCGTGGCGTGCCATCATAGCCCTTGAACGGCAAACAAGGTTGAACGACGTCAGGCGTGGCATGCCATCATCGCCTTTGGACTAGCCAACACAGTCGGACGGCATCAGGCGTGGCATGCCATCACCGCCCTTGGACGGGACACACGGTCGAACGACGTAGAGCGTGACATGCCTTCAACGCCTTGGGACAACACACACACGGAAGAACGACATCGGGCGTGGCATTCTAACATCGCCTTTGGGACGCACAAACGGTCGGACGACGTCGAGCGTGGCATGCCATCACCGCCCTTCGACAACACACACGGTAGGACGAAGTCGGGCGTGGCATGACCTCACGACCCTTGGGCAGCACACGGTCGGACTACATCGGGTGTGGCATGACATCACCACCTTTGGATAGCACACACGATCTAACGACGTCGGGTGTGGCATGCAATCATCGCCTTTGGGCAGCACACATGATCGAATGACGTCGGGCGTGGCATTCCATCATATCCTTGGACAGCAAACACGGTCGAACGACATCAGGCGTGACTTGCCATCACCGTCTTTGGACAGCACACTCGGTTGAACGTCGTCGGGTGTGGCATGCCATCATCGCCTTTGGGCAGCTCACACGGTTGAACGACGTTGGGCGTGGCATGACATCACCGCCTTTGGACAGCACACACGGTCGAACGACGTCGAGCGTTACATGCCAACACCACCTTTGGACAGCACACACGGTCGAACGACGTCGAGCGTGGCATTCCATTATCTCCTTTGGGCAGCACACACGATAGAACGACGTCTGGCGTGGCATGCCATTATTTCCTTTGGGTAGCACAAAAGGTCGAACAACGTCAGGAGTGGCATGACATCACAGCCCTAGGACTTCACGCACGATCAGACGACATTGGGCGTGGCATGCTATCATCGCCTTTGGGCAGCACAAACAGTCGGACGACATCGGGTGTGGCATGCCATCGCCGCCCTTGGACTACACCCATGGTAGGACGACGTGGGGCATGGCATGAGATCACCGCTCTTGGACTACACGCATGGTCAGGCATGGCATGACATCACCGCCATAGGACAGCACACGATCGGACGATGTCGGGCATGGCATGACATCACCGCCCTTGGGCAACACACACGGTCGGACTACGTCAGGCATGGCATGACATCACTGCCTTTGTACATCACACCCGGTCGAACAACATCGAGTGTGGCATGCCATTATCGCCTTTGGACAGCACACACGATCGAACGACGTCGGGCGAGGCATGCCATAATAGCCCATGGACGGCAAACACGGTCGAACGACGTCTGGCGTGACATGCCATCTTGCCTTTGGGAAGCACACACGGTCGAAAGACGTCGGGAGTGGTATGACATCACCGCCTTTGGGCATCACACACGGTCAACCGTCGTCGAGCGTGACATGCCATCATCGCCTTTAGACAGCACACACGGTCGAACGAAGTCAGGCGTGGCATGTCATCATAGCCCTTGAATGGCAAACAAGGTTGAATGACGTCAGGCGTGGCATGCCATCATCGCCTTTGGACTAGCTCACACTGTCAGACGGCTTCGGGCGTGGCATGCCATCATCACCCTTGGACGGGAAATGCGATCAAGCGACGTAGAGCGTGGCATGCCATCAACGCCTTGGGACAGCACACACGGAAGGACGACGTTGGGCGTGCTATCATCGCCTTTGGGCAGCACAGACAGCCGAACAACGTCGGGCGTGGCATGCCATCACCGTCCTTGGACATCACACACGGTCGGATGACGTTTGGCGTGACATGCCATCACCGTCCTTGGACAGCACACACGGTAGTACGATGTCGGGCGTGGCATGACCTGACCACCCTTGGGCAGCACACATGGCTTGACTACGTCGGGCGTGGCATGACATCACCACCTTTGGATAGCACACACGGTCGAACGACGTCCGGCGTGGCATGCCATCATCGCCTTTGGGTTGCACACACGATCGACTGACGTCAGGCGTGTCATGACATCATATCCCTTAGACGGCTAACACGGTCGAACGACGTCAGGCGTGACATGCCATCACCGCCTTTGGACAGCACACACGGTCGATTGTCATCGGACGTGGCATGCCATCATCGCCATTGGGCAACTCACACAGTCGAACGACGTTGGGCGTGGCATGACATCACCGCCTTTGGACAGCACACACGGTCGAATGACGTCGGACGTGACATGCCATCACCGCCTTTGGACAGCACATACGCTGGAACGATGTCAGGCGTGGCATGCCATCATCGCCTTTGGGCAGGACAAACGGTCGAACAACGTCGGGCGTGGCATTAAATCACCACCCTACGACAGCACGCATGATTGGACGACGTCGGGCGTGGCATGACATCACCCCCCTTGGATAGCACACATGGTCAAACGACGTTAGGCATGGCATGACATCACCGCCCTTGGACGGCATGCACGCTTGAATGACGCCAGGCGTGGCATGACATCACCACCCTCGGAAAGAACACACAATCAGCAACGTCGGGCATGGCATGACGTCCCCGCCCTTGGACAGCACACACGGTCGGACGACATCGGGCATGGCATGACATCATCGCCCTTGGGCTGCACACACGGTCGGACTACGTCAGGCGTGGCATGACATCACTGCCTTTGGGCATCACACACGGTCGAACGACGTCGGGCATGGCATTACATCATAGCCCATGGATGGCAAACATGGTCGACCGATGTCGTGCGTGGAATGCCATCATCGCTTTTGGGCAACACACACTGTTGAACGACGTCGGGCGTGGCATGCCGTCATGGCCCTTGGACACCACACAAGGTTGAACAAAGTCGGGCGTGGCATGCCATCATAGCCCTTGAACGGAAAACAAGGTTGAACGAAATTGGGCGTGGCATGCCATCATCGCCTTTGGACTAGCTGACACAGTCAGACGACGTCGGGCGTGGCATGCCAACATCGCCCTTGGACGGGAAACACGGTCGAACGACGTAGAGCGTGGCTTGTATCAACGCCTAGGGACAGCACATACGGAAGGACGACGTTGGGCGTGTCATGCTATCATCGCCTTTGGGCAGCACAGACGGTCGAACAATGTCGGGAGTGGCATGCCATCACTGCCCTTGGACAACACACATGGTCGGATGACGTTGGGCGTGGCATGCCATCATCGCCCTTGGACAGCACACACGGTAGAACTATGTCGGGCGTGGCATGACATACCCGCCTTTGGATAGCAAACATGGTCGAACGACGTCAGGCGTGGCATGCCATTATCGCCTTTGGGCCGCAGATACGGTCGAAAGACGTCGGGCGTGTCATGACATCACTGCCTTTGGACACTACACACGGTCAAACGACGTCGGGCGTGACATGCCATCACCGCCTTTGGACAGCACACACGGTCAAACGATGTCGGGCGTGGCATGCCATCATCACCTTTGGCAGCACACACGGTCTAACTACGTCCGGCGTGCCATGCCATCATCGCCTTTGGGCAGCACAAATGGTCGACAACGTCGGGCGTGGCATGCTGTCAGCGCCTTTGGGCAGTACACACGGTCGAACGACATCGGGCGTGGCATGCCATCATAACCCATATACGGCAAACACGGTTGAACAATGTCAGGCGTGACATACCATCACCGCCTTTGGACAACACATACGATCGAACGACGTTGGGTAGGGCATGCCATCATCGCCTTTGGGCAGCACACACGGTCGAAAGACGTCGGGCGTGGTATGACATCTCACGCCTTTGGCCAGCACACAATCACGACCTGCCAGATACCCAGGCAGTTTGCGACCCATCTACGCAGCCAGCAGCCTCTGGAAGGGGGACAAACAGCCTAAAACAGCAAGCAGGCAAAGGGGCAGGCGTCCAAGCAGGCAGCAGACAGAGGGTCAGGCGTTTCAGCCGTTACAGGCAGTTTCAGCAGTTACAACCGTTTCATTAGTTACGGCCGTTTCAGCAGTTACAGCATGTGGGGAGGCGGCAGGTTCCAGCCTTAGAGGGGTTTGTGCAGGGCCTCTAGAACGTGGGGCAGACTAGGGAGCAGCTAGGAGTCCCTTTTTGGAAGACTTAGAAGCATGTATTGTGGGCATGGACTTAGGGGCTTGTATATAGTATAGTATTTATTTACTCTTAGTGTTTAGAGTAGTTTAAATAGGTAGTCATTGTATTTGTAATACATCCACCAACATTTGAATACAAGTCTTTTCTTCCAAAACAGTCTTTTGTCTTTCCTTCTATTTCTCTTAGCGATCCAAAGTAGTGAAAGGCTTACTTGAGTTTGTGATATCGTGAGCAAACCGTCAAGTGCCGCACGGAGTATTGTCCAAATTGAAAAGTCCGTGACAATTGGTATCAGAGCAGGTTCATCATAAGAGAATGACGAACGAAGGAGACGGCGCTAGCAGCACCCCCAACGTCTGCACTGATGGTGGCAAGAAGAACAAGAAAGGAAAGAAGCAGCAGACGGGTAATGAACCCAATCTGCCCGGTCTTCCACCAAATATTCCTCCACCAAGTGTTCCTACCCCAAGCGAAGGCAAACATCTCTCCCTCCCCAGATTGTCGATGGAAGTGACGAAGACACCAGCGAGGAGTCCGTGGACGTTACTGTCGAACCGGAGTGGAATGCAAGGGTCGAAATGGCGAGGCAAGCTGTTGAGATCATAGGCCAGCGCTTGAGCAGAACGCGCAGAAATCTCAAAACTCTTGAAGAGTACTCCCTTGAGGAAGTTGAGAGCGTACGGAAGAAGTTTGAGGCACGCCAGCGATCTGAGTACGAGACAAAGGAGGCCATTACTTCCTTAGAGTTCAGGCTTAGGGAAGCACTTGGCGCAGTTGAGTCGCTTAAGGACGAAGTGGCAGCACTCCAGGAGGATAGAGAGGTTGGTGGATCCTCATCACGTGACCGGGAAAGGGAAGCCAGAGTTGAGGCGCCCAAGCCACCTGTCTTCAAAGGCGTCCGTGACGCGCAAGACGTGGATAATTTCCTTTGGCACTTGGAAAATTACTTCAAGTGTATGCGGGTTCGTAGTGATGTGAACAAGATAAACACGGCTGTGTTGTATCTTTCGGAATCTGCCATGCTATGGTGGAAGCGTAAAGAGTCTGACATCGCAAAGGGGACATGCGCGTTTAACACATGGGAGCGGTTCCGTGTGGAGTTCAAGAAGGCGTTCTTCCCTAGCAACGTTGTGTATGAGGCAAAGCGGAAGATGCGGGAGTTGAGACAGAAGGGCAGAATACGCGCGTATGTGCGGGAGTTTACCACCCTTACATTTCAGATTCCCAACCTCAGGGACGACGACGCATTGTTCTACTTCATGGATGAGCTGAAAAATTAGGCTAGAATGGAGTTGGAACGGCAGAAAGTCAGGACTATAGACGACGCCATCACGCAGGCTGAAGCCTTGATAGACTTCAGGAAGAAGAAGTCTTTTAGTGCCAATGAGGACGACGAGGTAGGCAGTCATGATGATAGTGGGGAAGACAATCGCGAAGGCGAGGAGCAAAGGCCACAACCCAAGAGGCGTGACACCTACGGGTCCAGCGGCAAGAAGCACGGAGATCGTGGCAACACGGTAAGGGATTCCAAGGATGGTTGCTTCATATGGAAAGGGCCGCATGGTTACAAAAGATGCCCTGAACTGAAAAGTCTTGGTGCTATCCTTTGTGAGCGGAAGGAAGTGAAAGACCAAGACGAAGTCGGGGAGACTAAGCAGTTGGGCGTGGTAAGCCTATGCGGAGCTGTGATTGAGCAACCATCGACGAGGCCAAGGAAAGATAAGCTAAGGCAAGCAGCGCCGAAGCATGCTGAGAAGGAACTTGCGAAGTCTAAGGCGTGGGCTCAAATAGTCGACATCAAGGTCAATGGGAAGATTGCTCGTGCGTTGGTCGACACCGGTGCGGATGTCAATGTTATGACCAAGACGGCAGCAAAGAGGTCGGGGTTGCAATATACTGCAAGCAACACCCAAATCAGAACTGTTAACGCATCAGCGACTCCTATAGTTGGAGTTGTGCACGGGGTGAACATCATGGTAGGCGATTGACAAGGGAAAACCAAGTTCATCGTCGCCCTCATCAATATGTTTGATGTTATTCTTGGGCAGAAGTTCTTCCAGCAGTGCCATGCAGTAATCGATCCTCATCTCCAAAAATTGACAATCATGGAGAAAGGAAGGGAATATGCAATTCCCATGGTGAAGGCGCAGGCAACAGAGGGACGGGCTAGACTAACAGCCATGAAGCTCGAGAGGGTCGACGTGAGAAGAAGAGTAACACCAGCAGCGACCATTGAAGGTTCGAGAGAAGACAATGGTGCTGGAAAGACCTTGCCACCGCGCAGGAAGAGGGTTCCGAGTAGGAACTACTGATGTGATGAAGAAGCCGCCGGAGCACTTGCCTCCGTTGAAGGAGGAAGTTTGTAAGATCGGGTCTAGAAAGGTCGGGACATCGATGAAGAGGCTGCTCGAAGGGAATGATCGAGTACGCGAGTTGATGGTCACCCGGCAGAACTCAACGCCGATACGGACGCAATGCAACACGGTCTTTGCATCATCAGGTGGGGGAGTTTGTCACGACCCGCCAGATACCAAGGTAGATCGCGACCCGTCTAGGCAGCCAGCAGCCTGTGCAAGGGGGACAGACAGCCCAAAACGGCCAGCAGGCAAAGGGGCAGGCGTCCAAGCAGGCAGCAGACAGAGGGTCAGGCGTTTCAGCCGTTACAGGCAGTTTCAGCAATTACAATCATTTTATAAGTTACGGCCGTTTCAGCAGTTACAGCATGTGGGGAGGCGGCAGGTTCCAGCCTTGGAGGGGCTTGTGCAGGGCCTCTGGAACGTGGGGCATACTAGGGAGCAGCTAGGAGTCCCTTTTTTGAAGACTTAGAAGCATGTCTTGTGGGCATGGACTTAGGGGCTTGTATATAGTATAGTATTTATTTACTCTTAGTGTTTAGAGTAGTATAAATAGGTAGTCATTTTATTTGTAATACATCCACCAACATTTGAATACAAGTCTTTTCTTCCAAAACAGTCTTTTGTCTTTCCTTCTATTTCTCTTTGCGATCCAAAGTAGTGAAAGACTTACTTGAGTTTGTGAGATCGTGAAAGAATCGTGAGCAAACCGTCAAGTGCCACACGGAGTATTGTCCGAATTGAAAAGTCCGTGACAACACACTGTCAAACGACTTCAGGCGTGACATGCCATCACCGCATTTTGACAGCACACACGATGGAACGACGTCGGGCGTGGCATGCCATAATCACCTTTGGGCAGCACACACGGTCGAACTACATCGGGCGTGGCATGCAATCATCACCTTTAGGCAGCACACACAGTCGAACGACGTCGGGCGTGGCATGCCACCATCGCCTTAAGGCAGTACACACAATCGAATGACGTGGGGCGTGGCATGACATCACTGCTTTGGACAGCACACACGGTCAAATGACGTCGAGCGTGACATGCCATCACCGCCTTTAAACAGCACACACGGTCGAACGACGCTGGGCATGGAATGATATCATCACCTTTGGGCAGCACAATTGGTCGGAAGACCTTGGGCGTGGCATGCCATTGTCTCCCTTGGATGGCAAACACGGTCGAACAACGTCGGGCATTGAATGCCATCATCTCATTTGGGCAGTATGCATGACCGACATCGTCGGGTGTGGCATGCCATCATGGCCCTTGGACACCACACATGATCGAACGAAGTCGGTCGTGGCATGACATCATAGCCCTTGAACGGCAAACAAGGTTGAATGACGTCGGGCGTGGCCTGCCATCATCGCCTTTGGACTAGCCGACACCATCGGACGGCATCGGGCGTGGCATGCCATCATCGCCCTTAGACGGGAAACACGGTCAAATGACGTAGATCGTAGAATGCCATCAACGCCTTGGGACAGCACACACGGAAGGACGACGTCGGGCGTGGCATGCCATCACCACCCTTGGACAGCACACATGGTCGGATGACATCGGGCGTGGCATGCCATCACTACCCTTGGACAGCACACACGGTGGGATGACATCAGGCGTTACATGAGATCACCGCTCTTGGACTGCACGCATGGTTGGACTACGTCAGGCATGGCATGACATCACCACCTTTGGACGGCACACACGGTCGAATGATGCGTGGCATGGCATGACATCACCGCCCTTGAACTACACGCACAGTGAGACGACATCGAGCAAGGCATGACATCACTGCCTTTGGACAGCACACACGGTCGACAACGTGGGGCGTGGCATGACATCGCCGCTCTTGGACAGCACTCATGGTCGGACGACATAGGGCATGGCATGACATCACCGCCCTTGGGCAGAATACACGGTCGGACAACGTCGGGCGTGGCATGACATCACCTCATTTGGACAGCACACACGATCGAACGACGTCATGCGTGGCATGCCATCATCGCCTTTGGGAAGCACACACGGTCGAATGACGTCGGGCGTGGCATACCATCATAGCCCATGGATGGCAAGCACGGTCGAACGACGTCGGGCGTGGAATGCCATCATCGCCTTTGGGCAGCACACACGATCGAACGACGTCGGGCGTGGCATGCCATCATGGCCCTTGGACACCACACTCTGTCGAACGAAGTCGGTCGTGGCATGCCATCACAGCCCTTGAACGGCAAACAAGGTTGAATGACGTCAGGCGTGGCATGCCATCATCGCCTTTGGACTAGCTGACAGAGTAGGACGGCGTCGGGCGTGGCATGCCATCATCGCCCTTTGACGGGAAACACGGTCGAACGACATAGAGCGTGGCACGCCATCAACGCCTAAGGACAGCACACAAGAAAGGATGACGTCGGGCGTGGAATGCCATCATCTCCTTTGGGCAGCACAAACGGTCGGACGACGTCGGGTGTGGCATGCCATCACCGCCCTTGGACAACACACATGGTCGGATTACGTCGGGTGTGGATGCCATCACCGCCCTTGGACAGCATACACGGTAGGACGACGTCGGGCATGGCATGACATCGCCGCTCTTGGACAACACGCATGGTCGGACGACATCAAGCATGGCATGACATCACCGCCCTTGGGCAGAACACACTGTGGGACTACGTCGGGCATGGCATGACATCACCTCCTTTGAACAGCACACACGGTCGAACGATGTCGTGTGTGGCATGCTATCATCGTCGTTGGGAAGCACACACAGTCGAATGACGTCGGGCGTGGCATACCATCATATCCCATGGATGGCAAACACGGTCGACCGACGTCGGGCGTGGAATACCATCATCGCCTTTGAGCAGCACACACGGTCGATAGACGTCGGGTGTGGCATGTTATCTTACCTTTGGGAAGCACACACGCTCGAAAGACGTCGGGCATAGTATGATATCACCGCCTTTGGGTAGCACACACAGTCAAACGATGTCGGGCGTGACATCACATCACCGCCTTTAGACAGCACACACCATCGAACGAATTCGAGCGTGGCATGCCACCATAGCCCTTGAATGGCAAACAAGGTTGAATGACGTCATGCGTGGCATGCCATCATCGCCTTTGGACTAGCTGATACAGCCGGACGGCGTCGGGCGTGGCATGCTATCATCGCCCTTGGACGGGAAACACGGTAGAACAACGTAGAGTGTGGCATGCCATTAACGCCTAAGGACAGCACACAAGAAAGGAAGACGTCGAGCGTGGCATGCTATCATCTCTTTCAGGAAGCACAGACGGTCGGACGACATCGGGCGTGGCATGCCATCACCGTCCTTGGATAACACACATGGTCAGATGACATCGGGCGTGGCATGCCATCACCGCCCTTGGACATCATACACAGTAGGGCGACGTTGGGCATGCCATCACCGCCCTTGGACATCACCGCCCTTGGGACGAACACACGGTCGGACTACGTTGGGCATGGCATGACATCATCGCCTTTAAACAGCACACACGGTCGAACGACGTCGTGCGTGACATGCTATCATCGTCTTTGGGCAGCACACACGGTCAAATGACGTCGGGCATGGCATACCATCATGGCCCTTGGATGGCAAACACGGTCGAACGACATCAGGTGTGGAATGCCATCATCGCCTTTATGCAGCACACACGGTCGAACGACGTCAGGCGTGGCATGCCATCATGGCCCTTGGACGGTCAAACAACGTCGGGCGTGGCATGACATCATCGCCCTTGGACAGCACACACGGTCGAACGATGTCGGGCGTGGAATGCCATCACCGCCCTTGGACGATATGTATGGTCGAACGATGTCGGGCGTGGCATGACATCACAACCCTTTGACGGGAAACACGGTCGAACGACATAGAGCGTGGCATGCCATCACCGCCTTGGGACAACACACACGGTCAGACGACGTCGGGCGTGGCATGCTATCATCGCCTTTAGGCAGCAAAGACGGTCGGACGACGTCAGGCGTGGCAAACCATCACCGCCCTAGGACAACACACAAGGTCGGATGACATTTGGCGTGTCATGCCATCGCCGCCCTCGGACAGCACACACGGTAGGACGACGTGGGGCGTGTCATGAGATCACCGCTCTTAGACTACACGCATGGTCAGACATGGGATGACATCACCACCCTTGGACAGCACACACGGTTGAACGACGTCGGGGGAGGCATGACAGCACCGCCATAGGAATACACGCATAGTCGGACGACGTCAAGCGTGGCATGACATCACCGCCCTTGGACAGCACACACGGTCGAAACGACGTCGGGCATGGCATGCCATCGTCGCCTTTGGGCAGCACACACAGTCGAACGATGTCGGGCGTGACATGCCATCATGGACCTTGTACAACATACACGGTCGAACGACGTCAGACGTGGCATGCCATCATAGCCCTTGGACAGCAAACAGGGTCGAACGAAGTCAGGCGTAGCATGCCATAATCGCTTTTAAACTAGCTAACACAGTCGAACGGCGTCGGGCGTGGCATGCCATCATCGCCCTAGGACGGCGAACACGGTCGAACGACGTCGGGGGTTGCATGCCATCACCGCCTTTGGACAGCACACACAGTCAGACGACGTCGGGCATGGCATGCCATCATCTCATTTGGGCAGCACAGATGGTCAGAGGGCGTCGGGCGTGGCATGCCATCATCGCCCTTGGATAGCACAAATGGTCGACCGTCGTCGGGCTTTGCATGCCATCATAGCCCTTGGACAGCACACACGGTCGCCAATGTCGGGCGAGGCATTAAATCAGCGCCTTTGGACAGCACACATGGTCGAACGACGTCTAGCATGGCATGACATCACCGCCCTTGGACTGCACGCACGATTGGACAACGTCGGGCGTGGCATAACATCACCGCCCTTGGACAGCACACAGCCGGCAACGTCGGGCGAGGCATGACATCACCACCCTTGGACAACACACACGGTCGTTAACATCGGGCGTGGCATGACAACACTGCCCTTAGACAGCACACACGGTCGGATGACGTCGGGCGTGGCATGACATCACTGCCCTTGGACAGCACACACGGTCGCCAATGTCGGGCGAGGCATTAAATCAGCGCCTTTGGACAGCACACATGGTCGAACGACGTTTAGCATGGCATGACATCACCGCCCTTGGACTGCACGCACGATCGGACAACGTCGGGCGTGGCATGACATCACCGCCCTTAGACAGCACACAGCCGGCAACGTCGGGCGAGGCATGACATCACCACCCTTGGACAACCCACACGGTCGTTAACATTGGGCGTGGCATGACAACACCGCCCTTAGACAGCACACACGGTCGAACGACGTCGGGCGTAACATGACATCACTGCCCTTGGACTGCACGCACGGTCGGACGACGTCGGGCGTGGCATGACATCACTGCCCTTGGACAGCATACACGGTCAAACAACGTCGGGCGTGGCATGACCTCACCGCCCTTGGGCAGCACACACTGTTGGACTACGTCGGGCGTGGCATGCCATCATCGCGTAGGGCAGCACACACGGTCGAACGACGTCGGGCGTGGCATGCCATCATCGCGTTGAGGCAGCACACATGGTCGAACGACGTCTGGCGTGGCATACCATCATCGCCTTAAGGCAGCACAAACGGTCAAATGACATCAGGCTTGGCATGACATCACCTCCCATGGACTGCACGCACGGTCGGCAATGTCAGGCGTGGCATGGCATCACCGCCCTTGGAAAGAACACATAGTCGGCATCGTCGGGTGTGGCATGACATCACCGCCCTTGGGCAGCACACACGATTGGCAACATCGGGCGTGGCATGACATTACCGCCCTTGGACAGCACACACGGTCGGCAACGTCGGGTGTGGCATGACATCACTACCCTTTGACAGCACACACAATCGGCAACATCGGGTGTGGCATGCCATCATCGACTTTGGGTAGCACACATGATCGGACGACGTCGGGCTTGGCATGCCATCATCGCCTTTGGGCAGAACAAACGGTCGAACGATGTCGGGCGTGGCATCCCATCATCGCCTTTAGACTAGCTCACACAGTCAGACGACGTCGGGCTTGGCATACCATCATCTCTCTTGGACGGCAAACACGGTTAAACGTCTTCGGGAGTGGCAAGCCATTATCGCCTTTGGACAGCACACACGGTCGAATGACGTCGGGCATGACATGACATCACCGCCATTGGACAGCACACACGGTGGAACGATGTCGGGCGTGGCATGCCATCATCGCCTTTGGGCAGCACATACGGTTGAACAACATCGGGCAAGGCATGCCATCAGAGCCCTTGGACAGCACACACGGTCCAACGACATCGGGTGTGGCATTCCATCATGGACCTTCAACAACACACACGGTCGAATGACGTCAGGCGTGTATGCCATCATAGCCCTTGGACGGTGAACAGGGTCGAACGACGTTGGGCATGGCATGCCATCATCGCTTTTAAACTAGCTCTCACTGTTGGACGGCGTCGGTCGTGGCATGCAATCATCTCCCATGGAGGGCAAACACGGTCGGACGGCTTCGGGCGTGGCATGCCATCATCGCCCATGGACAGCATAAACTGTCGTTCATTGTCGGGCGTGGCATGCCATCATAGCACTTGGACAACACACACGGTCGGCAACGTCGTTCGTGGCATTTCATCACCGCCCTTGGAAAGAACACGGCCAGCAACGTCGGGCGTGGCATGAATTCACTGCCCTTAGAAAGAACACAACCAGCAACGTCGGGCGTGGCATGACATCACCGCCCTTGGACAACACACACGGTCATTAACGTCGGGCGTGGCATGACATCACCGCCCTTGGACAGCACACACAGTCTAACGACGTCGGGCGTGGCTTGAGATCACTGCCCTTGGACAGAACACACGGTCGAACGATGTCGGGCGTGGCATGACATCACCGCCCTTGGACTGCACGCACGGTCGGATGACATCGGGCGTGGAATGATATCACTGCCCTTAGACAGCACACACAGTCGGACTTCGTCGGGCGTGGCATGACATCACCGCCTTTCGACAACACACACGGTGGAACGATGTCGGGCATGGCATGCCATTATCGCCTTTGGGTAGCACACACGATCAAACGACGTCGGGCGTAGCATGCCATTATGGACCTTGGACAACACACACGGTTGAACGATGTCGGGTGTGGCATGCCATGATAGCCCTTGGACGACAAACAGGGTCGAACAACGTGAGGCGTGGCATGCCATCATCGCTTTTAAACCAGTTGACACAGTCGGACATCGTCGGGTGTGGCATGCCATCATAGCCCTTGGACAACACACACGATCGGCAACGTCGTGCGTGGCATTACATCACCGCCCTTGGAAAGAACACAGCCAGCGATGTCGACCGTGGCATGAAATCACCGCCCTTGGACAGCACACAGCCGGCTACGTCGGGCGTGGCATGACATCACCACCCTTGGACAACACACACGGTTGTCAACGTCGGGCGTGGCATGACATCACCGCCCTTGGATAGCACACACTATTGGACGACGTTGGGCGTGGCATGACATCACCGCCCTTGAACAGCACACACGGTCGAACGATGTCGAGCGTAAAATGACATCACCACCATTGGACTGCACGCACGGTCGGACGACGTCGGGCGTGGCATGACATCACCGCCCTTGGACAACGCACACGATCAAACAACGTCGGGCGTGGCATGACCTCACCGCCCTTGGGCAGCATACACGGTCGGATTACGTCGGGCGTGGCATGCCATCATCGCGTTGGGAAGCACACACGGTCGAACGAAGTCGGGCGTGGCATGCCATCATCGCGTTGAGGCAGCACACACGGTCGAACGACATCGGGCGTGGCATGCCATCATCGCCTTAAGGAAGCACAAGCAGTCAAACGACGTCAGGCGTGGCATGACATCACCGCCCTTGGACTGCACGCACGGTCGGCAACGTCAGGTGTTGCATGACATCACCGCCCTTGGACAGCACACACGGTCGATAACGTCAGGCATAGCAAGGCATCACATCCCTTGGACAGAATACACAGTCGGCAATGTTGGGCGTGGCATGCCATCACCGCCCTTGCGCAGCACACACGGTCGGCAACAACGGGCATGGCATAAAATTACCGCCCTTGGACAGCAAACACGGTTGGCAACGTCGGGTGTGGCATGACATCATCGCCTTTGGGCACCACACACGGTCGAACGATGTCAGGCTTGGCATGCCATCATCGCCTTTGGGCAGCACAAACGGTCGAACGATGTCAGGCTTGGCATCTCATCATCGCCTTTGGACTAGCTCACACAGTTAGACGGTGTCGGGCTTTGCATGCCATAATCTCCCTTGGACGGCAAACAGAATTAAACGACTTCGGGCGTGGCATGCCATCATCGCCTTTGGGCAGTACACACGATCGAACGACGTCGGACATGGCATGACATTCACCGCCTTTGGACAGCACACACGGTCAAACGACGTCGGGCGTGGCATGCCATCATCTCCTTTGGGCAGCACATACGGTCAAACGACGTCGGGCAAGGCATGCAATCAGAGCCCTTGGACAGCACACACGGTCGAACGACGTTGGGTGTGGCATTCTATCATTGACCTTGGACAACACACAGGGTCGAACAACGTCGGGCGTGGCATGCCATCATAGCCCTTGGACGGCAAACAGGGTCGAACGACGTTGGGTGTGGCATGCCATCATCGCTATTAAACTAGCTGACACATCCGGACGGCGTCGGGCATGGCATGCCATCATCTCCTTTGGACGGCAAACACCGTCGAACGACGTCAGGGGTGGCATGCCATCACCGCCTTCGGACAGCACACACAGTCGTACCACGTCGGGCGTGGCATGCCATCATCTCCTTTGGGCAACACAGACGGTCGGACGGCTTCGGGTGTGGCATTCCATCATCGCCCTTGGACAGCACAAACTATCGGTCGTCGTCGGGCGTGGCATTACATCACCGCCCTTGGACAACACACATGGTGGAACGACGTCTGCCATGGCATGACATCACCGCCCTTGGACTGCACACACGATCGGACGAATTCAAGCGTGGCATGACATCACCGCCCTTAGACAACACACATAGTCGTTAACATCAGGCGTGGCATGACATCACCGCCCTTCGATTGCTCGCACGGTCGGCAACGTTGGGCGTGGCATGATATCACCGCCTTTGGACAGCACACACCGTAGAACGACGTCAGGCGTAAGATGACATCACCGCCTTTAGACAACACACACGGTGGAATGACATCGGGCATGGCATGTCATCATCTCCTTTGGACTAGCTGACACAGTTAAACAACGTCGGGTGTGGCATGCCATCATCGCCCTTGGACGGGAAACACGGTCGACAACGTAGAGCGTGGCATGCCATTAATGCCTAGGGACAACACACACGGAAGGACGACGTTGGGCTGGTCATGCTATCATCGCCTTTCGGCAGCACAGACGGTCAGACGACCTCGGCCGTGGCATGCCATCACCGCCCTTGGACAGCACACATGGTCGGATGTCGTTCGGCGTGGCATGCCATCACCGCCCTTGGACAGCACACACAGTAGGACTACATCAGGCGTGGCATGACATCACCGGCTTTGGACAACACACAAGGTCGAACGACGTCGGCCTTGGCATGTCATAATCGCCTTTGGGCAGCACACACGGTCGAACGACGTCGGGTGTGGCATGCCATCATAGCCTATGGACGGCAAACACGGTCGAACGACATCAAGTGTGACATGCCATCACCGCCTTTGGACAGCACACACGGTGGAATGACGTCAGGTAAGGCATGCCATCATCGCCTTTCGGCCGCACACGCGGTCGAAAGATATCGGGCGTGGCATGAAATCACCGCCTTTGGACAGCACACACGGTCAAACGACGTCGGGCGTGACATGCCATCACCGCCTTTGGACAACACACACGGTCGAACTTCGTCGGGCGTGGCATACCATTATCACCTTTGGGCAGCACAAACGGTCGAACGACGTCGGGCATGGCATGCCATCATCACCTTTGGGCAGCACATACGGTCGAACGACGTCGAGCGTGGCATGCCAGCATCTCCTTAAGGCGGCACACACAGTCGAAAGACATCGGGCGTGTCATGACATCACCGCCTTTGGACAACACACACGATCGAATGACGTCGAGCGTGACATGCCATCACCGCCTTTGGACAGCACACATGGTCGAACGACGCTAGGCATGGGATGCCATCATCACCTTTGGGCGGCACAAACGGTCGGACGACGTCGGGCGTGGCATTCCATCGTCGCCCTTGAACGGCAAACACAGTCGAACGCCGTTGGGCGTGGAATTCCATCATCTTCTTTGGGTAGTACGCACGGTCGACATCGTCGGGCTTGGCATGCCATCATGGCCCTTGGACACCACACACGATCGAACCAAGTTGGTCGTCGCATGCCATCATAGCCCTTGAACGGCAAACAAGGTTCAATGACGTTGGGCGTGGCATGCCATCATCGCCTTTGGACTAGCTGACACCATCGAACTGCGTCGGGCGTGGCATGCCATCATCTCCCTTGGACGGGAAACACGGTAGAACGACGTAGAGCGTGGAATGCCATCAACGCCTTAGGACAGCACAAATGAAAGGACGACGTCGGGTGTGGTATGCCATCACCGCCCTTGGACAGCACACATGGTCGGATGACGTCGGGCGTGGCATGCCATCACTGCCCTTTGACAGCACACACGGTGGGACGACGTCGGGCGTGGCATGAGATCACCGCTCTTGGACTTCACGCATGGTCGGACTACGTCGGGCGTGGCATGACATCACCACCTTTGGACAGCACACACGGTCGAACGACGCGTGGCATGACATGATATCACCTCCCTTGAACTATACACACGGTCAGACGACATCGGGCGTGGCATGACATCTCCGCCTTTGGATAGCACACACGGTCGGAAAACGTCGGGTGTGGCATGACATCACCTCCTTTGGACAGCACACACGGTCGAACGACGTCGTGCGTGGCATGCCATCATCGTCTTTGGGCAGCACACACGGTCGAATGACGTTAGGCGTGGCATACCATCATAGCCCATAGATGGTAAACACGGTAAAAAGACGTCGGGCGTGGAATGCCATCATCGCCTTCGGGCAGCACAGACGGTTTCGAACGACGTCGGGTGTGGCACGCCATCATGGCCATTGGACACCACACACGGTCGAACGAAGTCGAGCGTGGCAAGCCATCATAGCCCTTGAACGACAAACAAGGTTGAACGACGTCAGGCGTGGCATGCCATCATCGCCTTTGGACTAGCTGACACACTCAGACGGCGTCGGGTGTGGCATGCCATCATTGCTCTTGGACGGGAAACATGGTCGAACGACGTATAGCGTGGCATGCAATCAACAACTTGGGACAACACACACAGAAGAACGACGTCGGGCGTGGCATGACATCATCACCTTTGGGCAGCACACACACTTGAACTACGTCGGGCGTGGCATGCCGTCATCGCCTTTGGGCAGCACAAACGGTCAAACGACGTCGGGCGTGGCATGACATCATCACCTTTGGGCAGCACACACGGTCGAACGACGTCGGGCGTGGCATGCCAGCATCGCCTTAAGGCGGCACACACAGTCGAAAGACATCAGGCGTGTCATGACATGACCGCCTTTGGACAGCACACACGATCGAACGACGTCGAGCGTGACATTCGGTCACCGCCTTTGGACAGCACACACGGTCGAATGACGCTAGGCATGGCATGCCATCATCACCTTTAGGCAGCACAAACGGTCGGACAGCGTCGGGCGTGACATTCTATCGTCGCCCTTGGACGGCAAACACAGTCGAACGCCGTCGGGCGCGGAATTCCATCATCTCCTTTGGGCAGTACGCACGGTCGACATCGTCGGGCGTGGCATGCCATCTTGGCCCTTGGACACCACACACGATCGAACGAAGTTAGTCGTCGCATGCCATCATATCCCTTGAACGGAAAACAAAGTTAAATGACGTCGGGCGTGGCATGCCATCATCTCCCTTGGATGGGAAACACGGTAGAACGACGTAGATCGTGGAATGCCATCAACGCCTTGGGACAGCACAAACGAAAGGACGACGTCGGGTGTGGTATGCCATCACCGCCCTTGGACAACACATATGGTCGGATGACTTCAGGCGTGGCATGCCATCACTGCCCTTGGACAGCTTACACGGTGGGACGCCGTCGGGCGTGGCATGAGATCACCGCTCTTGGACTTCACGCATGGTCGGACTACGTCAGGCGTGGCATGACATCACCACCATTGGACAACACACACGGTCGAACGACGCGTGGCATGACATGACATCACCTCCCTTGAACTGCACGCACGGTCAGACGACATCGGGCGTGGCCTGACATAACCGCCTTTGGATAGCACACACGGTCGGACTACGTCGGGCGTGGCATGACATCACCTCCTTTGGACAGCACACACGGTTGAACGACGTCGTGCGTGGCATGCCATCATCGCCTTTGGGCATCACACACGGTCGAATGACGCCAGGCGTGGCATACCATCATAGCCCATAGATGGCAAACACGGTCAAACGACCGCGGGCATGGAATGCCATCATCGCCTTTGGGCAGCACACACGGTCGAACGATGTCAGGCGTGGCATGCCGTCATGGCCCTTGGCCACCACACACGGTCGAACGAAGTCGAGAGTGGCAAGCAATCATAGCCCTTGAACGGCAAACAAGGTTGAACGACGTCAGGCGTGGCATGCCATCATCGCCTTTGGACTAGCTGACACACTCAGACGGCGTCGGGTGTGGCATGCCATCATTGCTCTTGGATGGGAAACATGGTCGAACGACGTATTGCGTGGCATGCCATCAACGCCTTGGGACAACACACACGGAAGAACGACGTCGGGCGTGGCATGACATCATCACCTTTGGGCAGCACACACACTTGAACTACGTCGGGCGTGGCATGCCATCATCGCCTTTGGGCAGCACAAACGGTCGAACGAAGTCGGGCGTGGCATGCCATCATCACCTTTGGGCAGTACACACGGTTGAACGATGTCGGGCGTGGCATGCCATAATCGCCTTAAGGCAGCACACACAGTCGAAAGGCATCGGGCGTGGCATGACATCACCACCTTTGGACAGCACACACGGTCGAACGATGTCGGGCGTGACATGCCATCATTGCCATAGGACAGCACACGATCGGACGACGTCGGGCATGGCATGACATCACCGCCCTTGGGCAGCACACACGGTAACACTACGTCAGGCGTGACATGACATCACCACCTTTATACAGCACACACGGTCGAACGACGTCGGGAGTGGCATGCCATCATCGCCTTTGGACAGCACACACGGTCAAGCGACGTCGAGCGTGGCATTCCATTATCGCCTTTGGGCAGCACACACGGTCGAACTACGTCGGGCATGGCATGCCATCATCCCCTTAGGGAAGCACAAACAGTTGAACGACGTCGGTCGTGGCATGCCAACATCACCATCGGGCAGCACACACGGTCAAACAATGTCGGGCGTGGCATGCCAGCATCGCCTTTGGGCAGCACACAGTCGAAAGACGTTGGATGTGGCATGACATCACCTCCTTTGGACAGCGCACACGGTCGAACGACGTCGAGCGCGACATGCCATCACCGCCTTTGGAAAGCACACACGGTCTAACGACGTCGGGCGTGGCATGCCATCTTGCCTTTGGGAAGCACACACGGTCGAACAACGTCGGGCATGGCATGACATCACCGCCCTTGGATGGAACGCACGGTCAAACGACGTCAGGCGTGGCATGACATCACCACCCTTGGACAGCACTGACAATCGGCAACGTAGGGCGTGGCATGACATCACCGCCATAAGAACGCACATGGTCAGACGACGTCGGACATGGCATAACATCACCGCCCTTGGGCAACACACACGGTTGGACTACGTCAGGCGTGGCATGACATCACCGCCTTTGTACAACACACACGGTCGAACAACGTCGAGCGTGGCATGCCATCATCGCCTTTGAGCAGCACACACGATCGAATAACGTCTAGCGGGGCATGCCATAATAGCCCATTGACGGCAAACACGGTCGAACGACGTCAGGCGTGACATGACATCACCGCCTTTGGACAACACACACGATCGAACGACGTCGGGCGTTGAATGCCATCTTGCCTTTGGGAAGCACACACGGTCGGAAGATGTCTGGCGTGGTATGACATCACCACCTTTGGGCAGCACACACGGTCAAACGATGTCGGGCGTGACATGTCGTCGCCGCCTTTAGACAGCACACACAGTCGAACAAAGTCAGGCGTGGCATGCCATCATAGCCCTTGAACGGCAAACAAGGTTGAATGACGTCAGGCGTGGCATGCCATCATCGCCTTTGGACTAGCTGACATAGTCGGACAGCGTCGGGCGTGGCATGCCATCATCACCCTTGGACGGGAAACACGCTCAAATGACGTAGAGCGTGGCATGCCATCAACGCCTAGGGACAACACACAAGGAAGGACGACGTCGGGCGTGGCATGCTATCATTTCCTTTGGGCAGCACAGACGGTCAGACGACGTCTGGCGTGGCATGCCATCACCGCCCTTGGACAACACACATGGTCGGATGACGTCGGGCAAGGCATGCCATTACTGCTCTTGGACAGCACACACGGTATGACGACGTCGGGCGTGGTATGAGATAACCGCTCTTGGACTGCACGCATGGTCGGACTACGTCGGGCGTGGCACCACATCACAACCTTTGGACAACACACACGGTAGAACAATGCGTGCCATGGCATGACATCATCGCCCTTGAACTGCACACACGATCAGACGTCATCAAGTGTGGCATGAAATCACCGCCTATGGACAGCACACATAGTTGGCAACGTCTGGCGTGGCATGACATCCCTGCTATTGGACAGCATGCATGGTCAGACAACATCGGGCATGGCATGACATCACCGCCCGTGGGCAGCACACACGATCGGACTACGTCGAGCATGGCATGACATCACCGCCTTTGGACAGCACACACGGTCGAACGACGTCAGGCGTGGCATGCCATCATCGCCTTTGGGCAGCACACACGGTCGATTGATGTCGGCATGGCATGCCATCATAGCCCATGGATGGCAAACATGGTCGAACGATGTCGGGCGTGGAATGCCATCATCGCCTTTGGGCAGCACACACGATCGAACGACGTCGGGCGTGGCATGCCGTCATGGCCGTTAGACACCACACACGGTCGAACGAAGTAGGGCGTGGCGTGCCATCATAGCCCTTGAACGACAAACAAGGTTGAACGACGTCAGGCGTGGCGTGCCATCATCGCCTTTGGACTAGCTTACACAATCGGACGACATCAGGCGTGGCATGCCATCATCGCCCTTGGACGGGAAACACGGTCGAACGACGTTGAACGTGACATGCCATCAACGCCTTGGCACAACACACACGGAAGAACGACATCTGGCGTGGCATTCTATCATCGCCTTTGGGCAGCACAAACGATCGGACGATGTCGGGCGTGGCATGCAATCACCGCCCTTGGACATCACACACGATTGGATGAAGTCGGGCGTGGCATGCCATCACCGCCCTTCGACAACACACACGGTAGGACGACGTCGGGAGTGGCATGACCTCACTGCCCTTGGGCAGCACACACGGTCTAACGACGTTGGGCGTGGCATGCCATCATCGCCTTTGGGTAGCACACACGGTCGAATGGCATCGGGCGTGGCATGCCATCATATCCCTTGGACGGCAAACACGGTCGAACGACGTCAGGCGTGACATGCCATCACCGCCTTTGGAAAGCACACACGGTCGAACGTCGTCGCGCGTGGCATGCCATCATCGCCTTTGGGCAGCTCACACGGTCGAACGACGTTGGGCGTGGCATGACATCACCGCCTTAAGACAGCACACACGGTCGAACGACGTCGGGAGTGACATGCCAACACCGCCTTTGGACAGCACATACGGTCGAACGACGTCGAGCGTGGCATTCCATTATCGCCTTTGGGCGGCACACACGGTCGAACGACGTCTGGAGTGGCATGCCATTATTGCCTTTGGGTAGAACAAACAGTCGAACGACGTCAGGCGTGGCATGACATGACCGCCCTAGGATTGCACGCACGAACGGACGACGTCGGGCGTGGCATGACATCACCGCCCTTCGACAGCACACACGGTCGAAAGACATCGGGCCTGGCGTGACATCACCACCCTCGGATGGCACACACGGTCAAACGACGTCGGGCGTGGCATGACATCACCACCTTTGAACGTCACACACGGTCGAACGTTGTTGGGCGTGGCATGCAATCATCGCCTTTGGGCAGCACACACGATCGAATGACGTCGGGCCTGGCATGACATCACCGCATTTGGGCAGCACACACGGTCAAACAATTTCGGGTGTGACATGCCATCACCGCCTTTGGACAGCACACATGGTCGAACGACATCGGGCGTAGCACGCCAACATCCCCTTTGGGCAGCACACACCGTCGAACAACGTCCGGCGTGGCATGCCAGCATCGCCTTTGGGCAGCACTTGGTCGAAAGATGACGAGCGTGGCATGACATCACCTTTTTTGGACAACGCATACGATCGAACAACGTAGAGTGTGGCATGCCATCACCGCCTTGGACATCACCCACGGTTAGACGACGTCGGGCGTGGCATGCTATCATCACATTTGGGAAGCACAAACAGTCGAACGACATCGGGTGTGGCATGCCATCACCGCCCTTGGATAGCACACAAGGTCGGATGACGTCTGGCGTGGCATGCCATCGCCGCCCTTGGACTGCACCCACGGTCGGACGACGTGGGGCATGGCATGAGATCACCACTCTTGGACTGCAAGCATGGTCGGGCATGGCATGACATCACCGCCATAGGACAACACACGATGGGATGACTTCGGGCATGGCATGACATCACTGCCCTTGGGCAGCACACACGGTCGGACTACGTCAGGCGTGGCATGACATTACCGCCTTTGTACAGCACACACGGTCGAACGACGTCGGGCGAGGCATGCCATCATCGCCTTTGGGCAGCACACACGATTGAATGACGTCGGGCGGGGCATGCCATAATAGCCCATGGACGGCAAACACGGTCGAACGACGTCAGGCGTGACATGCAATCACCGCCTTTGGACAGCACACACGGTAGAACAACGTCGGGCGTGGCATGCCATCTTGCCTTTGGGAAGCACACACGGTCGAAAGACGTCGGGCGTGGTATGACATCACCGCCTTTGGGCATCACACAAGGTCAAACATCGTCGGGCATGACATGCCATCATTGCCTTTAGACAGCACACACGGTCGAACGAAGTCAGGCGTGGCATGCCATCATAGCCGTTGAACGGCAAACAATGTTGAATGACGTTAGGCGTGGCATGCCATCATCGCCTTTAAACTAGTTGACACAGTCAGACGGCGTCGGGCGTAACATGCCATCATCGCCCTTGGACGGGAAACACGGTCGAACGACGTAGAGTGTGGCATGCCATCAACGCCTAAGGACAGCACACACGGTCAGACGACGTCGGGCGTGGCATGCTATCATCGCCTTTGGGCAGCACAAACAGTCGGACGACATCGGGTGTTGCATGCCATCAGCGCCCTTGGATAGCAACCAAGGTCGGATGATGTCTAGCGTGGCATGCCATCGCCGCCCTTGGACTGCACCCACGGTAGGACGACGTGGGGCATGGCATGAGATCACCGCTCTAGGACTGCACGCATGGTCGGGCATGGCATGACATCACCGCCATAGGACAGCACACGATCGGAAGACGTCGGGCATGGCATGACATCACCGCCCTTGGGCAGCACACACGGTCGGACTACATAAGGCATGGCATTACATCACCGCCTTAGGACAACACACACAATCGAATGACGCTAGGCATGGCATGCCATCATAACCTTTGGGCAGCACAAACGGTCAGACGGCGTCGGGCATGGCATGACATCGCGGCCTTTGGGCAGCACACAAGGTCGAACTACGTCGGGCGTGGCATGCCATCATCGCCTTTGGGTAGCACAAACGGTCGAACGACGTCGTGCGTGGCATGCCATCATCACCTATGGGCAGCACACACGGTCGAACGACGTCGGGAGTGGCATGCCAGCATCGCTTTAAGGAAGCACACACAGTCGAAAGATGTCGGGTGTGGCATGACATCACCGCCTTTTGACATCACACACAGTCAAACGACGTCGGGCGTGACATACCATCCCCGCCTTTGGACAGAACACACGGTCGAACAACGCTGGGCATGGCATGCCATCATCACCTTTGGGCAGCACAAACGGTCGGACGACGTCGGGCGTGGCATGCCATCATCACCTTAGGGCAGTACACACGATCGAACGACGTCGGGCGTGGCATGCCAGCATCGCCTTAAGGCACCACACACAGTCGAAAGACGTCGGGCATGGCATGACATCACAACCTTTTGACAGCACACACGGTCGAACGACGTCGGGCGTGACATGCCATCCTTGCCTTTGGGAACCACACACGATCAAAATATGTCGGGCGTGGTATGACATCACCGCCTTTGGGCATCACACACGGTCAAATGTCGTCGGGAATGACATGCCATCATCGCCTTTAGACAGCACACACGGTCGAATGAAGTCAAGCGTGGCATGCCATCATAGCCCTTGAACGGCAAACAAGGTTGAATGACGTCAGGCATGGCATGCCATCGTCGCCTTTGGACTAGCTGACACAGTCAGACGGCGTCGGGCGTGGCATGCCATCATCCCCCTTGGACGGGAATCACGATCGAACGACGTAGATCGTGGCATGCCATCAGCGCCTAAGTACAGCACACAAGGAAGGACGATGTCGGGCGTGGCATGCAATCATCTCCTTTGGGAAGCACAGACGGTCAGACGACGTCGGGCGTGGCATGCCATAACCGCCCTTGGACAGCACACATGGTCGGATGACGTCGAGCGTGCCATGCCATAACCGCCCTTGGACAGCACACATGGTAGGACGAGTCAGGCGTGGTATGAGATCACCGCTCTAGGACTGCACGCATGGTCAGACTACGTCGGGCGTGCCATGACATCACCACCTTTGGAGAGCACACACGGTAGAACGACGAGTGGCATGGCATGACATCATCGACCTTGAACTGCAAGCATGGTCAGACGACATCGGGCTTGGCATGATATCATATCCCTTAGACGGCAAACACTGTCGAACCACGTCAGGCGTGACATGCCATCACCGCCTTTGGGTAGCACACACGATCGAATGACGTCGGGCGTGGCATGCCATCATATCCCTTGGATGGCAAACACGGTCGAACGACGTCAGGCGTGACATGCCATAACCGCCTTTGGACAGCACATACGGTCAAACGTCGTCGGGCGTGGCATGCCATCATCACCTTTGGGCAGCACACACGGTTGAACGACGTTGGGCGTGGCACGACATCGCCGCCTTTGGACAGCACACACGGTCGAACGACGTCGGACGTGACATGCCAACACCGCCTTTGGACAGCACACACGGTCGAACGACGTCGAGCGTGGCATGCCATCATCACCTAGGGACAGCACACACAGAAGGACGACGTCGGGCGTGTCATGCTATCATCGCCTTTGGGCAGCACAGACGGTCGGATGACGTTGGGCGTGGCATGCCATCACCGCCCTTGGACAACACACATGGTCAGATGACGTTGGGCGTGGCATGCCATCACCAGACATGGACAGCACACACGGTAGGATTACGTCGGGCGTGGCATGACATCACCACCTTTGGACAACACACACGGTCGAACGACGTCGGCTATGGCATGCCATCATCGCCTTTGGGCAGCACTTATAGTCGAATGACATCGGGCGTGGCAGGCCATCTTAGCCTATGGACGGCAAACACGGTCGAACGACGTCAGGCGTGACATAACATCACTGCCTTTGGACAGCAGACACGGTTGAACGACGTCAAGTAGGGCATGCTATCATCGCCTTTGGCCGCACACACGGTCGAAAAACATCGGCGTGGTATGACATCACCACCTTTGGACAGCACACACCGTCAAACGACGTCAAGCGTGACATATCATCACCGCCTTTGGACAGCGCACACGGTCGAACGACGTTGGGAGTGGCATGCAATCATCACCTTTGGGCAGCACACACGGTCTAACTACGTCGGGCGTGGCATGTCATCATCGCCTTTAACAGTACCAATGATCGAACGACGTCGGGCGCGGCATGCCATCATCGCCTTTATGCTGCACACACGATCGAACGATGTTGGGCGTGGCATGTTATCATAGACCATGGACGGTAAACACGATCGAACGACGTCAGGCGTGACATGCCATCACCGCCTTCAGACAGCACACACGGACTAACGACGTTGGTTAGGGCATTCCATCATCGCCTTAGGGCAACACACACAGTCGAAAAGACGTCGGGCGTGGCATGACATCTCAAGCCTTTGGACAGCACACATGGTCAAACGACGTCGGGCGTGACATGCCATCACTGCCTTTGGACAGCACACACGATCGAACGACATCGGGCATGGCATGCCAGCATCGCCTTAAGGTAGCACACACAGTCAAAAGATGTCGGGCGTGGCATGACATCACCGCCTTTGGGCAGCACACACGGTCGAACGACATCAGGCATGACATGCCATCACCACCTTTGGACAGCACACACGGTCTAAGGACGCTGGTCATGGCATGCCATCATCACCTTTGGAAAGCACAAAAGGTCGGACGGTGTCGGGCAAGGCATGCCATCGTCGCTTTTGGGCAGCACACACGGTCGAACTACGTCGGGCGTGGCATGCCATCATCGCATTTGGGCAGCACAAATGGTCGAACGACGTCGAGCGTGGCATGCCATCATCACTTTTGGGAAGCACACATGGTCAAACGACGTCGGGCGTGGCATGCCAGCATTGCCTTAAGGCAGCAGACACAGTCGAAAGACATCGGGCGTGGCATGACATCACCGCCTTTTGACAGCACACACAGTCGAACGAGGTCGAGCGTGATATGCCATCCCCGCCTTTAGACAGCACACACGGTCGAACGACGCTGGGCATGGCATGCCATCATCACCTTTGGGCAGCACAAACGGTCGGACGGTGTCGGGCGTGGTATGCCATCGTCGCCCATGGACGGCAAACTCAGTCGAATGACGTCGGGCATGGAATGCCATTATCTCCTTTCGGCAGTACGCACGGTTTACATCGTCGGGCGTGGCATGCCATCATGGACTAGCTGACACCATCGGATGGCATCGAGCGTTTCATCACCCTTCGACGGGAAACACGGTCGAACGACGCAGAGCGTGGAATGCCATCAACGCCTTGGGACAGCACACATGGAAGGACGACGTCGGGCGTGGCATGCCATCACCGCCCTTGGACAGCACACATGGTCGAATGACGTCGGGCGTAGCATGCCATCACTGCCCTTGGACAGCACACACGGTAGGACGACGACGGGCGTGGCATGAGATTACCGCTCTTGGACTGCAAGCATGGTCGGACTAGGATGGGCGTGGCATGACATCACCACCTATGGCCAGCACACACGGTCGAACGAGCGTGGCATGGCATGACATCACCGCTCTCGAACTGCACGCACGATCAGACGACATCGAGCATGTCATGACATCACGCCTTTGGACAGCACACACGGTCGGCAACGTCGGGCGTGGCATGACATCGCCGCTCTTGGACAGCACACATGGTCGGACAACATCGGGCATGGCATGACATCACCGCCCTTGGGCAGCACACACGGTCGGACTACGTCGGGCGTGGCATGACATCACCTCCTTTAGACAGCACACACGGTTGAACAACATCGTGCGTGGCCTGCCATCATCGCCTTTGGGCAGTACACACGGTCGAATGACGTAGGACGTGGCATACCGATATAGCACATAGATGGCAAACACGGTCGAACGACATCGGGCGTGGAATGCCATCATCGCCTTTGGGCAGAACACACTGTCGAACAAAGTCGGGCGTGGCATGCCATCATAGACCTTGAACGGCAAAAAAGGTTGAACCAGGTCAGGCGTGGCATGCCATCATCGCATTTGGACTAGCTGACACACTCAGATGGCGTTGGACGTGGCATGCCATCATCTCCCTTGGACGGGAAACATGGTCGAATGACTTAGAGCGTGGCATGCCATCAACGCCTTGAGACAGCACACACGGATGAACGACGTCGGGGCGTGGCATGACATCACCGCCCTTGGACAGCATACACGGTCGAACGACGTCGGGCGTTGCATGACATCATCGCCCTTTGACAACACAGACAATCCGCAACGTCGGGCGTGTCATGATATCACCACCATAGGACAGCACACGGTTGGACGATGTCAGACATGGCATGAAATCACCGCCCTTGGGCAGCACACACGGTCGGATTACGTCAGTCGTGGCATGACATCACCGCCTTTATACAACACACACGATCGAACGACATCGAGCGTGGCATTCTATTATCGCCTTTGGGAAGCACACAAGGTCGAACTACGTCGGGCGTGGCATGCCATCATCGCCTTTGGGCAGCACACACGGTCAAACGATGTTGGGCATGGCATGCAAGCATCGCCTTTGGGCAGCACAAGGTCGAAAGACGTCGGGCGTGGCATGACATCACCTCCTTTGGACAGCGCACACGGTCGAACGACGTCAGGCGCGACATGCCATCACCTCTTTTGGAAAGCACACACGGTCGAAAGACGTCAGGCGTGGCATGCAATCATCACCTTAGGGCAGCACAAACGGTCGGACGGCGTCGGGTGTGGCATTCCATCATCGCCCTTGGGAAGCACACACGGACGAACGACGTCGGGTGTGGCATGCATCATCGCCTTTGGGCAGCACACACGGTCGAACGACGTCGGGCGTGGCATTCCATCATGGCCCTTGGATAGCACACACGGTCGAACAACGTCGAGCGTGGCATACCATCATAGCCCTTGAACGGCAAACAAGGTGGAACGACATCGGGCATGGCATACCATCAGCGCCTTTGGATTAGCTGACACGGTCGAACGACGTCGAGCGCTGGCATTCCAATATCGCCTTTGGGCAGCACACACGGTCGAACGACGTCGATCGTGGCATACCATTATCTCCTTTAGGCAGCACAAACGGTCGAACGACATCGAGCATGGCATTACATCACCGCCATAGGATTGCACGTACGGTCAGACGACGTCGGGCGTGGCAAGACATTACCGCCCTTGGACGGCACGTACGGTCGAACGACGTCAGGCGTGGCATGACATCACCACCCTTTGACAACACAAACAATCTGCAACATCGGGCGTGGCATGACATCACCGCCATAGGATAGCACAAACGGTCGTACGACGTCGGGCGTGTCATGACATCAACGCCCTTGGACATCACACACGGTCGGATGACGTCGGGCGTGGAATGTTATCACCGCCCTTCGACAACACACATGGTAGGACAACGTCGGGTATGGCATGACCTCACCACCCTTGGGTAGCACACACGGTCGAACTATGTCGGGCGTGGCATGACATCACCACCTTTTGATAGCACACACGGTCTAACGACGTCGGGCGTGGCATGCCATCATCGCCTTTGGGCAGCACACACGATCGAATGACGTAGGGTGTGGCATGCCATCATATCCCTTGGACGGCAAACACGGTCGAACGACGTCAGGCATTACATGACATGACCTCTTTTGGATAGCACACACGGTCGAACGACATCGGGCATGACGTGCCATCACCACCTTTGGACAGCACACATGGTCGAAAGACGCTGGTCATGGCATGCCATCATCACCTTTGGAAAGCACAAAAGGTCGGACGGTGTCGGGCATGGCATGCCATCGTCGCTTTTGGGCAGTACACACGGTCGAACTACGTCGGGCGTGGCATGCCATCATCGCATTTGGGCAGCACAAACGGTCGAACGACGTCGGGCGTGGCATGCCATCATCACCTTTGGGAAGCACACACGGTCAAACGACGTCGGGCGTGGCATGCCAGCATTGCCTTAAGGCAGCAGACACAGTCGAAAGACATCGGGCGTGGCATGACATTACCGCCTTTTGACAGCACACACGATCGAACGAGGTCAAGCGTGACATGCCATCCCTGCCTTTAGACAGCACACACTGTCGAACGACGCTGGGCATGGCATGCCATCATCACCTTTGGGCAGCACAAACGGTCGGACGGCGTCGGGCGTGGTATGCCATCGTCGCCCTTGGACGGCAAACTCAGTCGAATGACGTAGGGTGTGGAATGCCATCATCTCCTTTCGGCAGTACGCACGGTTTACATCGTCGGGCGTGGCATGCTATCATGGCCCTTGGACACCACACACGATCGAACGAAGTCGGTCGTGGCATACCATCATAGCCCTTGAACGACAAACAAGGTTAAATGACGTTGGGCGTGGCATGCCATCATCGCCTTTGGACTAGCTGACACCATCGGACGGCATCGGGCGTTTCATAACCCTTCGACGGGAAACACGGTCGAACGACGTAGAGCGTGGAATGCCATCAACGCCTTGGGACAGCACACATGGAAGGACGACGTCGGGCGTGGCATGCCATCACCGCCCTTGGACAGCACACATGGTCGAATGACGTCGGGCGTGGCATGCCATCACTGCCCTTGGATAGCACACACGGTAGGACGACGACGGGCGTGGCATGAGATTACCGCTCTTGGACTGCACGCATGGTCGGACTACGATGGGCGTGGCATGACATCACCACCTTTGGCCAGCACACATGGTCGAACGAGCGTGGCATGGCATGGTATCACCGCCCTTGAACTGCACGCACGGTCAGACGACATCGAGCATGTCATGATATCACGCCTTTGGACAGCACACACGGTCAGCAACGTCGGGCGTGGCATGACATCGCCGCTCTTGGACAGCACACATGGTCGGACAACATCGGGCATGGCATGACATCACCGCCCTTGGGCAGCACACACGGTCGGACTACGTCGGGCGTGGCATGACATCACCTCCTTTAGACAGCACACACGGTTGAACAACATCGTGTGTGGCATGCCATCATCGCCTTTGGGCAGCACACACGGTCGAATGACGTCGGGCGTGGCATACCGATATAGCACATAGATGGCAAACACGATCGAACGACATCGGGCATGGAATGCCATCATCTCCTTTGGGCAGAACAAACTGTCGAACAAAGTCGGGCGTGGCATGCCATCATAGCCCTTGAACAGCAAAAAAGGTTGAATGAGGTCAGGCGTGGCATGCCATCATCGCATTTGGACTAGCTGACACACTTAGATGGCGTCGGACGTGGCATGCCATCATCTCCCTTGGACGGGAAACATGGTCGAACGACTTAGAGCGTGGCATGCCATCAACGCCTTGAGACAGCACACACGGAAGAACGACGTCGGGGCGTGGCATGACATCACCGCCCTTGGACAGCATACACGGTCGAACGACGTCGGGCGTTGCATGACATCATTGCCCTTTGACAACACAGACAATCGGCAACGTTGGGCGTGTCATGACATCACCACTATAGGACAGCACACGGTCGGACGATGTAAGACATGGCATGAAATCACCGCCCTTGGGCAGCACACACGGTCGGACTACGTCAGTCGTGGCATGACATCACCGCCTTTGTACAACACACACGATCAAACGACATCGAGCGTGGCATTCTATTATCGCCTTTGGGCAGCACACAAGGTCGAACTACGTCGGGTGTGGCATGCCATCATCGCCTTTGGGCAGCACACACGGTCGAACTATGTTGGGCGTGGTATGCAAGCATCACCTTTGGGCAGCACAAGGTCGAAAGACGTCGGGCGTGGCATGACATCACCTCCTTTGGACAGCGCAAATGGTCGAATGACGTCAGGCGCGACATGCCATCACGTCCTTTGGAAAGCACACACTGTCGAAAGACGTCAGGCGTGGCATGCCATCATCACCTTAGGGCAGCACAAACGGTCGGACGGCGTCGGGCGTGGCATTCCATCATCGCCCTTGGGCAGCACACACGGTCGAACGACGTCGGGTGTGGCATGCATCATCGCCTTTGGGCAGCACACACGGTCGAACGACATCGGGCGTGGCATTCCATCATGGCCCTTGGATAGCACACACGGTCGAACAACGTCGAGCGTGGCATACCATCATAGCCCTTGAATGGCAAACAAGGTGGAACGACGTCGGGCGTGGCATACCATCAGCGCCTTTGGATTAGCTGACACGGTCGAACGACGTCGAGCGCTGGCATTCCAATATCGCCTTTGGGCAGCACACACACTCGAACGACGTCGATCGTGGCATGCCATTATCTCTTTTAGGCAGCACAAACGGTCGAACGACATCGAGCGTGGCATGACATCACCGCCATAGGATTGCACGTACGGTCAGACGACGTCGGGCGTGGCAAGACATTACCAACCTTGGACAGCACGCACGGTCGAACGACGTCGGGCGTGGCATGACATCACCATTCTTGGACAACACAAACAATCTGCAACATCGGGCGTGGCATGACATCACCGCCATAGGATAGCACAAACGGTCGTACGACGTCGGGCATGGCATGACATCAATGCCCTTGGACATCACACACGGTCGGATGACGTCGGGCATGGCATGCCATCACCGCCCTTCGACAACACACATGGTAGGACAATGTCGGGTATGGCATGACCTCACCACCCTTGGGTAGCACACACGGTCGAACTATGTCGGGCGTGGCATGACATCACCACCTTTTGATAGCACACACGGTCTAACGACGTCGGGCGTGGCATGCCATCATCGCCTTTGGGCAGCACACACGATCGAATTACGTAGGGTGTGGCATGCCATCATATCCCTTGGACGGCAAACACGATCGAACGACGTCAGGCGTTACATGCCATCACCTCCTTCGGACAGCACACACGGTCGAACGTCATCGGGCGTGGCATGCCATCATCGCCTTTGGGCAGCACACACGGTCGAATGACGTTGGGCATGGCATGATATCACCGCCTTTCGACAGCACACACGGTCAAACGACATCGGCCGTAACATGCCAACACCGCCTTTGGACAGCACACACGGTCAAATGACGTCGAGCGTGGGAGTCCATTATCGCCTTTGGGCTGCACACATGGTCGAACGACGTCTGGCGTGGCATGCCATTATTGACTTTGGGCAGCACAAACTGTCGAACAACGTCAGGCGTGGCATGACATCTCCGCCCTAGGACTGCACACACGGTCGGTTGACGTTGGGCGTGGTATGACATCACCGCCCTTGGACAGCACATACGGTCGAACGACGTCAGGCCAGGCATGACATCACCACATTTGGATGGTACGCACGGTCGAACGACGACGAGCATGGCATGACATCACCACCCTTGGACGCCACACACGGTCGAACGTCCTTGGGTGTAGAATGTCATCATCGCCTTTACGGAGCACACACGATCGAATGACGTCGGGCGTGGCATAACATCACCGCATTTGGCAGCACAAACGGTCAAACAACGTCGGGCGTGACATGTCATCACCGCCTTTGGACAGCACACACGGTCAAATGACGTCAGTCGTGGCATGATATCACCGCCTTTGTACAACACACACGATCAAACGACATCGAGCGTGGCATTCTATTATCGCCTTTGGGCAGCACACAAGGTCGAACTACGTCGGGTCTGGCATGCCATCATCGCCTTTGGGCAGCACACACGGTCGAACGATGTTGGGCGTGGCATGCAAGCATCACCTTTGGGCAGCACAAGGTCGAAAGACGTAGGGCGTGGCATGACATCACCTCCTTTGGACAGCGCAAATGGTCGAATGACGTCAGGCGCGACATGCCATCACGTCCTTTGGAAAGCACACACGGTCGAAAGACGTTAGGCGTGGCATGCCATCATCACCTTAGGGCAGCACAAACGGTCGGACGGCGTCGGGCGTGGCATTCCATCATCGCCCTTGGGCAGCACACATGGTCGAACGACGTCGGGTGTGGCATGCATCATCGCCTTTGGGCAGCACACACGGTCGAACGACATCGGGCGTGGCATTCCATCATGGCCCTTGGATAGCACACACGGTCGAACAACGTCGAGCGTGGCATACCATCATAGCCCTTGAATGGCAAACAAGGTGGAACGACGTCGGGCGTGGCATACCATCAGCGCCTTTGGATTAGCTGACACGGTCGAACGACGTCGAGCGCTGGCATTCCAATATCGCCTTTGGGCAGCACACACGCTCGAACGACGTCGATCGTGGCATGCCATTATCTCTTTTAGGCAGCACAAACGGTCGAACGACATCGAGCGTGGCATGACATCACCGCCATAGGATTGCACGTACGGTCAGACGACGTCGGGCGTGGCAAGACATTACCAACCTTGGAGAGCACGCACGGTCGAACGACGTCGGGCGTGGCATGACATCACCATTCTTGGACAACACAAACAATCTGCAACATCGGGCGTGGCATGACATCACCGCCATAGGATAGCACAAACGGTCGTACGACGTCGGGCATGGCATGACATCAATGCCCTTGGACATAACACACGGTCGGATGACGTCGGGCATGGCATGCCATCACCGCCCTTCGACAACACACATGGTAGGACAATGTCGGGTATGGCATGACCTCACCACCCTTGGGTAGCACACACGGTCGAACTATGTCGGGCGTGGCATGACATCACCACCTTTTGATAGCACACACGGTCTAACGACGTCGGGCGTGGCATGCCATCATCTCCTTTGGGCAGCACACACGATCGAATTACGTAGGGTGTGGCATGCCATCATATCCCTTGGACGGCAAACACGATCGAACGACGTCAGGCGTTACATGCCATCACCTCCTTTGGACAGCACATACGGTCGAACGTCATCGGGCGTGGCATGCCATCATCGCCTTTGGGCAGCACACACGGTCGAATGACGTTGCGCATGGCATGATATCACCGCCTTTCGACAGCACACACGGTCAAACGACATCGGCCGTGACATGCCAACACCGCCTTTGGACAGCACACACGGTCAAATGACGTCGAGCGTGGGAGTCCATTATCGCCTTTGGGCTGCACACATGGTCGAACGACGTCTGGCGTGGCATGCCATTATTGACTTTGGGCAGCACAAACTGTCGAACAACGTCAGGCGTGGCATGACATCTCCGCCCTAGGATTGCACACACGGTCGGTTGACGTCGGGCGTGGTATGACATCACCGCCCTTGGACAGCACATACGGTCGAACGACGTCAGACCAGGCATGACATCACCACATTTGGATGGTACGCACGGTCGAACGACGACGAGCATGGCATGACATCACCACCCTTGGACGCCACACACGGTCGAACGTCCTTGGGTGTAGAATGTCATCATCGCCTTTACGCAGCACACACGATCGAATGACGTCGGGCGTGGCATGACATCACCGCATTTGGCAGCACAAACGGTCAAACAACGTCGGGCGTGACATGTCATCACCGCCTTTGGACAGCACACACGGTCAAATGACGTCAAGCGTGCCATGCCATCATCACCTTTGGGCAGCACACACGGTCGAACTACGTCGGGTGTGGCATGCCATCATCGCCTTTGGGAAGCACCAATGGTCGAACGACGTCGGGCGTCGCATGCCAACATCACCTTTGGGTAGCACACAGGGTCGAACGACGTCGGGCGTGGCATGCCAGCATCGCCTTTGGGCAGCACACATGGTCGAAAGACGTCGAGCGTGGCATGACATCACCTTCTTTGGACAGGGCACACGGTCAAACAATGTCGGGCGCGACATGCCATTACCGCCTTTGGAAAGCACACACGGTCGAACGACGTCGGGTGTGGCATGCCATCATCACCTTTGGGCAGCACAAACAGTCGGACGCCGTCGGGCGTTGATTGCCATCATAGCCCTTGAACGGCAAACAAGGTCGAACGACGTCGGGTGTGGCATGCATCATCGCCTTTGGGTAGCTCACACGGTCGAACAACGTCAGGTGTGGCATTCCATCATGGCCCTTGGATAGCACACTAGATCGAACAACGTCGGGCGTGGCATGCCATCATAGCCCTTGAACGGCAAACAAGGTTGAACGGCGTTGAGCGTGGCATACATTATCGCTTTTGGACTAGCTGACACAGTTTGACGGCATAAGGCGTGGCATGCCATCATCACCCTTGGACGGGAAACACGGTCGAACGACGTAGAGCGTGGCATGTCATCACCGCCTTGGGACAGCACACACGGTCAGACGATTTCGGGCGTGGCATGCTATCATCGCCTTTGGGCAGCACAAACGGTCATACGACGTTGGGCGTGGCATGCCTTCACCGCCCTTGGATAGCACACAAGGTCGGATGACGTCTGGCGTGGCATGCCATCACCGCCCTTGGACTGCACACACGGTAGGACGACATGGGGCATGGCATCAGATCACCGCTCTCAGACTGCACCCATGGTCGGACGTGGCATGACATCATCGCCCTTGGACAGCACACACGGTCGAACGACGTCGGGCGTGGCATGACATCACCGCCGTTGGACTACACGCACGGTCGGACGATGTAAGGCGTGGCATGACATCACTGCCCTTGGACAGCACACACGGTCGGCAACGTCGGGCGTGGGATGACATCACCGCCCTTGGGCAGCACACACAATCGGACTACGTCGGGTTTGGCATGCCATCATCGCCTTTTGGCAGCAAAGACGGTCGAACGATGTCGGGCGTGGCATGCCATCATCACCTTTGGGAAGCACAAACGGTCAAACGACATTAGGCGTGGCATCCTATTATCACCTTTGGACTAGCTCACACAGTCGAACGGCGTCGGGCGTGGCATGCCATCATCTCCGTTGGATGGAAAACATGGTCGAATGACATTGGGCGTGGCATGATATCACTGCCTTTGTACAGCACACACGGTTGAACAACGTGGGGCGTGGCATGCAATCAACGCCCTTGGACTGCACGCACAGACAGACGATATCGCGCGTGGCATGACGTCACCACCCTTGGATGGCAAACATGATCGAACGATGTCGGGCGTGTTATGCCATCATCGACTTTGGACTAGCTGACACAGTTGGACTGCGTCAGGCGTGGTATGCTATCATCGCCCTTGGACGACAAACACGATCGAACAACGTCGGGCGTGGCATGCCAACGCCGCCTTTGGATAGCACACACGGTTGAACGACGTCGGGCGTGGCATGCAATCATCACCTTTGGGCAGCACATACGGTTGAACGACATCGGGCGTGGCATGCCATCATGGCCCTTGGATAGCACACACGATCGAACGACGTCGGACGTGGCATGCTATCTTAGCCCTTGAACGACAAACAAGGTTGAACGACGTCGGGCGTGGCATGCTATCATCGCCCTTGGATGGGAAAAAGGTCAAACAACGTAGAGCGTGAAATACCATCACCGCCTTGGGATAGCACACACGGTTAGACGACGTCGGGCGTGGCATGCTATCATCGCCTTTGGGCAGCACAGACTGTCGGACGACGTCGGGTGTGGCATGTCATCATTGTCCTTGGACAGCACACAAGGTCGGATGACGTCTGGCGTGCCATGCCATCGCCACCCTTGGACAGCACACACGGTAGGACGACGTGGGGCGTGGCATGAGATCACTGCTCTTGGACTGCACGCGTGGTCATACGTGGCATGACATCACCGCCCTTGGACAGCAAACACGGTCGAACAACGTCGGGCGTGGCATGACATCATCGCCCTTGAACTACACGCACAGTAAGAAGACGTCAAGCGTTGCATGACATCACCGCCCTTGGACAGCACACACGGTCGGAACGACTTTGGGCATGGCATGCCATCATCGCCTTTGGGTAGCACACACATTCGAACGACGTCGGGCGTGGCATGCCATCATGAACCTTGGACAACACACATGGTCGAATGACGTCGGGCGTGGCATGACATTATAGCCCTTGGACGGCAAACAGGGTCGAACGACATCAGGCGTGGCATGCCATCATCGCTTTTAAACTAGCTGACATAGTCGGACAGTGTCGGGCGTTGCATGCCATCATCGCCCTAGGACGACAAACACGGTCTAACGACATCAGGGGTAGCCACCGCCTTTGGACAGCACACACAGTCAGACGACGTCGGGCGTGGCATGCCATCATCTCACTTGGGCAGCACAGACGATCAGACGGCGTCGGGCGTGGAATGCCATCATCGCCATTGGACAGCACAAACGGTCTGCTGTCGTCGGGCGTGACATGTCATCATAGCCCTTGGACAGCACACACGGTCGGCAACGTCGGGCGAGGCATTAAATCACTGCCCTTGGACAGCACACACAGTCGAACGACGTCTAGCATGGCATGACATCACCGCCCTTGGACTGCATAGACGATCGGACGACGTCGAGCATTGCATGACATCACCGCCCTTGGACAGCACACAGCCGAAAATGTCGATCTTGGCATGACATCACCACCCTTGAACAATACACACGGTCGTCAACGTCGGGCGTGGCATGACATCACCGCCCTTGGAAAGCACAAACGGTCGGACGACGTCGGGCGTGGCATGACATCACCGCCCTTGGACAACACACACGGTCGAACGATGTCGGGTGTGGCATGACATCACCGCCATTGGACTGCACGCACGGTAGGATGACATCGTTCGTGGCATGACATCACCGCATTTGGACAGCACACACGGTCGAACGACGTCAGGCGTGGCATGACCTCACCTCCCTTGGGCAGCACACACGGTCGAACGACGTGGGGCGTGGCATGACCTCACCGCCCTTGGGCAGCACACACGGTCGGACTACGTTGGGCGTGGCATGAGATCATCGTGTTGGGCAGCACACACGATCGAACGACATCGGTGTGGCATTCCATCATCGCGCTGAGGCAGCACACATGGTCGAACGACGTCGAGCGTGACATGCGATCATCGCCTTAAGGCAGCACAAAAGGTAAATTGACGTAAGGCGTGGCATGACATCACCGCCCTTGGACTGAACGCACGGTCGGAAACGTCGAGCGTGGCATGAAATAACCACCCTTGGATAGCTCACACGGTCGATAACGTCGGGCGTGGCATGGCATCACCACTCTTGGACAAAACACACAGTCGGCAACGTCGGGCGTGGCATGCCATCACCGCCCTTGGGCAGCACACACGGTTAAATGACTTCGAGTGTGGCATGCCATCATCGCCTTTAAGCAGCACACACGGTCGAACGACGTCGGGCATGGCATGACATCACCGCCTTTGGAAAGCACACACGATCGAACGACGTCGTGCGTGGCATGCCATCATCACCTTTGGGCAGCACACACGGTCGAACGACGTCGGGTGTGGCATTCCATCATAGCCCTTGGACGGCAAAAAGGGTCGAACGACGTTGGGCGTGGCATGCCATCATCACTTTTAAACGAGCTGACACAGTCGGACGGCGTCGGGCGTTGTATGACATCATTTCCCTTGGACGGTAAACACGGTCAAACGATGTCGGGGGTGGCATGCCATCACCACCTTTGGACAGCACACATAGTCGGACAACGTCAGGCGTGGCATGCCATCATCTCCTTTGGGCAGCACAAACGGCCGGACGGCTTCGGGCGTGGCATGCCATCATCGCCCTTGGACAGCACACACGGTCGGCAATGTTGGGCGTGGCATTACATCACCGCCCTTGGACTGCACACACGGTCGAACGACGTCTGGCATGGCATGACATCACCGCCCTTGGACTGCACGCACGATCAGACGACCTCGAGTGTGGCATGAGAGCACTGCTCGTGGATAACAAACACGGTCTTTAATGTCGGGCGTACCATGACATCACCGCCCTTGGACAGAACACACGGTCGAACGATGTCGGGCGTAGCGTGACATCACCGCCCTTGTACTGCACGTACGGTCGGACGACGTCGGGCGTGGCATGACATCACTGCCCTCGGACAGCACACACGGTCATACTTCGTCGGGCGTGGCATGACATCACCGCCTTTGGACAACACACACGGTCGACCGACGTCGGGCGTGGCATGACATCATCGCCTTTAGGCAACACACACAGTCGAACGACGTCGGGCGTGGCATGACATCACCGCCTTTGGACAACACACACAGTGGAACGACGTCGAGCGTGACATGCCATAACCTCCTTTGGACAGCACACACGGTCGAACGATGTCATGCGTGGCATGCCATCATCGCCTTATGGTAGCACAAATGGTCAAACGACGTCAGGCGTGGCATGACATCACCGCCTTTGGACAGCACAGACGATCGAACGACGTCAGGCGTGGCATGACATCACTGCCTTGGGGCAGGCACACATGGTCGAACGATGTCGAGCGTGGCATGCCATCATCGCCTTAAGGCAGAACAAACAGTCAAACGACGTCGAGCGTGGCATGACATCACCGCCCTTGGACTGCTCGCACGATCGGCAACGTCGGCGTGACATGACATCACCGCCTTTGGACAGCACACACGGTCGAACGACGTTGGGTGTGACATGACATCACCGCCTTTAGACAACACACGGTGGAATGACGTCGGGCGTGGCATGCCATCATTGCCTTTGGACTAGCTGACACAGTCGGACGGCATCGGGCGTGGCATGCCATCGTCGCCCTTGGACGGGAAACACAGTCGAACGACGTAGAGCGTGGCATGCCATCAACGCCTAGGGACAGCACACACGGAAGGACGATGTCGTTCGTGTCATGCTATCATCGCCTTTAGACAGCACAGACGGTCGGACGACGTCGGGCGTGGCATGCCATCACCGCCCTTGGACAGCACACATGGTCGGATGACGTTCGTGGCATGCCATCACCGCCCTTGGACAGCATACACGGTAGGACTAGGTCGGGCGTGGCATGACATCACCGCTTTTGGATAGCACACACGGTCGAACGACGTCGGGCGTGGCAAGCCATCATCGCCTTTGGGCAGCACACACGGTCAAACAACATCGAGCGTGGCATGCCATCATAACCTATTATCACGACCCGCCTGATACCCAAGCAGATCGCGACCCGTCTAGGCAGCCAGGAGCCTCTGCCAGGGGACAGACAGCCCAAAAACGGCCAGCAGGCAAAGAGGCAGGCGTCCAAGTAGGCAGCAGACAAAGGGTCAGGCGTTTCAGCTGTTACAGGTAGTTACAGCCGTTGCAGGCAGTTTTAGCCATTTCTGCAGGTGAAGGGGCGGCAGTTTCAAGCCTTTTAGAGGCTTGTTCAAGGCCTCTAGACGTGTGACGTCGGGCGTGGCATGCTATCATCTCCTTTGGACAGCACAGACGGTTCGACGACGTCGGGCGTGGCATGCCATCACCGCCCTTGGACAGCACACATGGTCGGATGACGTCGGGCGTGGCATGCCATCACCGCCCTTGGATAGCATACACGGTAGGACGACGTCGGGTGTGGTATGACAATGCTTAAAAGTTATAACATTTTTTAAAACACCTAATCAGCCTACTAAATTATTACAATTTTATTTTAACATTCAAAAATTAATGGAATCTAGTTTTTTATTTTTTTTTATTTTTTTAGACTTATTAACAAAAGCGTCAAGCAAATTGAAAATTGGTTAGATTATAACACCTACAAACAATGATTCTAGGTGGTTAAAGACAAACTTATAGGCATGATTTCTAAAAAAATTTACAATGAACAAGTAGGCATGTAAATCCCCCTCCCCTAGACGATCCCCCATATAAATTTATATATATGATCTTTAGAGTTACAAATGTTACAACATTCGAATAAATAAAATAAGAAGAATATATATATATATATATATATATATAGATAGATAGATAGATAGATAGATAGAGGGAGAGAGAGAGGGAGGGAGAGCACAAACAGTCGAACGATGTCGAGCGTGACATGCCATCACCGCCTTTGGACAGCACACACGGTCGAACGATGTCATGCGTTGCATGCCATCATCGCCTTAAAGAAGCACAAATGGTCAAACGACGTCAGGCGTGGCATGACATCACCGCCTTAGGACAGCGCACACGGTCGAACGACGTCAGGCGTGGCATGCCATTACCGCATTTGGACAGCACACATGGTCGAACGACGTCAGGCGTGGCATGACATCACCGCCTTGGGGCAGGCACACACGGTCGAACGACGTCAAGCATGGCATGTCATCATCGCCTTAAGGCAGAACAAACGGTCAAACGACGTCGGGCGTGGCATGACATCACCGCCCTTGGACTGCTCACATGGTCGACAACATCGGGCATGGCATGACATCACCTCCTTTGGACAGCACACACGGTCGAACGACGTCGGGCATGACATGACATCACCGCCTTTAGACAACACACACGGTGGAACGACGTTGGGCATGGCATGACATCATCGCCTTTGGAATAGCAGACACAGTCGGACCGCGTCGGGCGTGGCATGCCATCATCGCCCTTGGACAGGAAACACGGCCGAACGACGTAGAGCGTGGCATGCCATCCACGCCTAGGGACAGCACACACGGAAGGACGACGTTGGGCGTGTCATGCTATCATCGCCTTTAGGCAGCACAGATGGTCGGACGACGTTGGGCGGGGCATGCCATCACCACCCTTGGACAGCACACATGGTCGGATGACATTGGGCGTGGCATGCCATTACCGCCCATGGACTGCACACACGGTAGGACTACGTCGGGCGTGGCATGACATCACCACCTTTGGACAGCACACACGGTCGAACGACGTCGGGCGTGGCATGCCATCATTGCCTTTGGGCAGCACACACGGTCGAACGACATCAACCGTGACATGCCATCACCGTCAGGTAGGGCATGCTATCATCGCCTTTGGGCCGCACACACAGTCGAAAAAAATCGGATTTGCATGAAATCACCGCCTTCGGACAGCACATACTGTCAAACGACGTCAGGCGTGACATATCATCACCGACAGCGCACACGGTCGAACAACGTCGCGCGTGGCATGCAATCATCGCCTTTGGGCAGCACACACGGTCTAACTACGTCAGGCGTGGCATGCCATCATCGCCTTTGGGCAGCACCAACGGTCGAACGACGTCGGGCGTGGCATGCCATCATAGCCCATGGATGGCAAACACGGTCAAACGACGTTAGGCGTGACATGCCATCACCACCTTTGGACAGCACACGGTCAAACGACGTCGGGTAGGGCATGCCATCATCGCCTTTAGGCAGGACACACAGTCGAAAGACGTCGGGCGTGGCATGACATCTCACACCTTTGGATAGCACACACGCTCAAACGACATCGGGCGTGACATGCCATCACTGCCTTTGGACAGCACACATGGTCGAACGACGTCGGGCGTGGCATGCCAGCATCGCCTTAAGGCAGCACACACAGTCGAAAGACGTCGGGCAATGCATGACATCACCGCCTTTGGACAGCACACACGGTCGAACGACGTCGGGCGTGACATGCCATCACCGCCTTTGGACAGCACACACGGTCGAATGACGCTGGGCATGGCATGCCATCATCACTTTTGGGCAGCACAAACGGTCGGACGGCGTCGGGCGTAGCATGCTATCGTCGCCTTTGGGCAGCACACACGGTCGAACTCCATCGGGCGTGGCATGCCATCATCGCCTTTGGGCAGCACAAACGGTCGAATGACGTAGGGCGTGGCATGCCATCATCACCTTTAGGCAGCACACACTATCGAACGACGTCGGGCGTGGCATGCCTGGAACGCCTTAAGGCAGCACACACAGTCGAAAGACGTCGGGCGTGGCATGACATCACCGCCTTTTGACAACACACACGGTCGAACGACGTCGGGAGTGACATGCCATCCCCGCCTTTGGACAGCACACACGGTTGAACGATGCTAGGCATGGCATGCCATCATCACCTTTGAGCAGCACAAACTGTCGGACGGCGTCAAGAGTGGCATGCCATCGTCGCCCTTGGACGGCAAACACGGTTGAATGACGTCGGGCGTGGAATGCCATTATCTCCTTTGGGAAGTATGCATGATCGACAATGTCGGGCGTGGCATGCCATCATGGCCCTTGGACACCACACACGATCGAACGAAGTCGGTCGTGGCATGCCATCATAGCCCTTGAACGGCAAACAAGGTTGAATGACGTCGGGCGTGGCATGCCATCATCGCCTTTGGACTAGCTAACAACATCGGACGGCGTCGGGCGTGGCATGTCATCATCACTGTTAGACGGAAAATACGGTCGAACGATGTTGGGCGTGGCATGATATCACCGCCTATGTACAACACACACGGTTGAATGACGTCGGGCGTGGCATGTCATCATCGCCCTTGGACACAAACACGATCGAACGACGTCGGGTGTGGCATGCCATCTTCGCCTTTGGGCAGCACAGACGGTCGGACGACGTCGGGCGTGGCATGCCATCACCACCCTTGGACAGCACACAAGGTCGGATGACGTCTGGCATGGCATGCCATTGCCGCCCTAGGACAGCACACATGGTAGGACGACGTTGGGCGTGGCATGAGATCACCACTCTTGGACTGCACGCATGGTCAGACGTTGCATGACATCACCGCCCTTGGACAGCACACACGGTCGAACGACATCGGGCGTGGCATGACATCACCGCTCTTGGACTACACGCACAGTCAGACGACGTCAAGCGTGGCATGACATCACCGCGCTTGGACAGCACACACAGTCAGAACGACGTCGGGCATGGCATGCCATCATCGCCTTTGGGAAGCACACACAGTTGAACGACGTCGGGTGTGGCATGCCATCATGGACCTTGGACAACACACACGGTCGAACGACGTCGGGCGTGGCATGCCATTATAGCCCTTGGACGGCAAACAGGGTCGAACGACGTCAGGCGTGGCATGCCATCATCGCTTTTAAACTAGCTGACACAGTCAGACGGCATCGGGCGTGGCATGCCATCATCGCCCTAGGACCGCAAACACAGTCGAACGACGTCGGGGGTGAAATGCCATCACCGCCATTGGATAACACACACAGTCGGACGACGTCGGGCGTGGCGTGCCATCATCTCATTAAAGAAGCACAGACGGTCGGACGGCGTCAGGCGTGGCAGGCTATCATCGCCCTTGGAAAGCACAAACGGTCAGCTGTCGTCGGGCGTGACATGCCATCATAGCCCTTGGACAGCACACACGGTCGGCAACGTCGGGCAAGGCATTAAATCACCCCCTTGGATAGCACACACGGTCAAACGACGTCTAGCATGGCATGACATCTCCGCCCTTGGACTGCACGGACGATCAGACGACGTTGGGTGTTGCACGACATCAGCGCCCTTGGACAGCACACAGCCGGCAATGTCGTGCGTGGCATGACATCACCACCCTTGGACAATACACACGGTCGTCAACGTCGGGCGTGGCATGACATCACCGCCTTTGGACAGCACAAACAGTCGGACGACGTCGGGCGTGGCATGACATCACCACCCTTGGACAGCACACACGGTCGAATGATATCGGGCGTGGCATGACATCACCGCCATAGGACTGCACGCACGGTTGGACGACGTCGTTCGTGGCATGACATCACCGCCTTTGGACAGCACACACGGTCGAACGACGTCGTGCATGGCATGACCTCACCGCCCTTGGGCAGCACACACGATCGAACGACGTTGAGCGTGGCATGACCTCACCGCCCTTGGGCAGCACACACGGTCGGACTACGTCGGGCGTGGCATGCCATCATCGCGTTGGGCAGCACACACGGTCGAACGACGCCGGGCGTGGCATGCTATCATCGCGTTGAGGCAGCACACACGGTCGAACGACGTCAGGCGTGACATGCGATCATCGCCTTAAGGAAGCACAAACAGTCGAACGACATCAGGCGTGACATGCCATCACCGTCAGGTAGGGCATGCTATCATCGCCTTTGGGCCGCACACACAGTCAAAAGACATCGGATTGGCATGAAATCACCGCCTTCGGACAGCACATACTGTCAAACGACGTCAGGCGTGACATATCATCACCGCCATTGGACAGCGCACACAGTCGAACAACGTCGCGCGTGGCATGCAATCATCGTCTTTGGGCAGCACACACGGTCTAACTACGTCAGGCGTGGCATGCCATCATCGCCTTTGGGCAGCACCAACGGTCGAACGACGTCGGGCGTGGCATGCCATCATAGCCCATGAATGGCAAACACGGTCAAACGACGTTAGGCGTGACATGCCATCACCACCTTTGGACAGCACACGGTCAAACGACGTCGGGTAGGGCATGCCATCATCGCCTTTGGGCAGCACACATAGTCGAAAGACGTCGGGCGTGGCATGACATCTCACACCTTTGGATAGCACACACGCTCAAACGACGTCGGGCGTGACATGCCATCACTGCCTTTGGACAGCACACATGGTCGAACGACGTCGGGCGTGGCATGCCAGCATCGCCTTAAGGCAGCACACACAGTCGAAAGACGTCGGGCAATGCATGACATCACCGCCTTTGGATAGCACACACGGTCGAACGACGTCGGGCGTGACATGCCATCACCGCCTTTGGACAGCACACACGGTCGAATGACGCTGGGCATGGCATGCCATCATCACCTTTGGGCAGCACAAATGGTCGGACGGCGTCGGGCGTAGCATGCTATCGTCGCCTTTGGGCAGCACACACGGTCGAACTCCGTCGGGCGTGGCATGCCATCATCGCCTTTGGGCAGCACAAACGGTCGAATGACGTAGGGCGTGGCATGCCATCATCACCTTTAGGCAGCACACACTATCGAACGACGTCGGGCGTGGCATGCCTGGAACGCCTTAAGGCAGCACACACAGTCAAAAGACGTCGGGCGTGGCATGACATCACCGCCTTTTGACAACACACACGGTCGAACGATGTCGGGCGTGACATGCCATCCCCGCCTTTGGACAGCACAGACGGTCGAACGATGCTAGGCATGGCATGCCATCATCACCTTTGAGCAGCACAAACTGTCGGACAGCGTCAAGAGTGGCATGCCATCGTCGCCCTTGGACGGCAAACACGGTTGAATGACGTCGGGCGTGGAATGCCATTATCTCCTTTGGGCAGTACGCATGATCGACAACGTCGGGCGTGGCATGCCATCATGGCCCTTGGACACCACACACGATCGAACGAAGTCGGTCGTGGCATGCCATCATAGCCCTTGAACGGCAAACAAGGTTGAATGACGTCGGGCGTGGAAAGCCATCATCGCCTTTGGACTAGCTAACAACATCGGACGGCGTCGGGCGTGGCATGTCATCATCACCGTTAGACGGAAAACACGGTCGAACGACGTTGGGCGTGGCATGATATCACCGCCTATGTACAACACACACGGTTGAATGACGTCGGGCGTGGCATGCCATCATCGCCCTTGGACAGCAAACACGATCAAACGACGTCGGGTGTGGCATGCCATCTTCGCCTTTGGGCAACACAGACGGTCGGACGACGTCGGGCGTGGCATGCCATCACCACCCTTGGACAACACACAAGGTCGGATGACGTCTGGCGTGGCATGCCATTGCCGCCCTAGGACAGCACACATGGTAGGACGACGTTGGGCGTTGCATGAGATCACCACTCTTGGACTGCACGCATGGTCAGACGTTGCATGACATCGCGCCCTTGGACAGCACACAAGGTCGAACGACGTCGGGCGTGGCATGACATCACCGCTCTTGGACTTCACGCACAGTCAGACGACGTCAAGCGTGGCATGACATCACCGCCCATGGACAGCACACACAGTCAGAACGACGTCGGGCATGGCATGCCATCATCGCCTTTGGGAAGCACACACAGTTGAACGACGTCGGGTGTGGCATGCCATCATGGACCTTGGACAACACACACGGTCGAACGACGTTGGGCGTGGCATGCCATTATAGCCCTTGGACGGCAAACAGGGTCGAACGACGTCAGGCGTGGCATGCCATCATCGCTTTTAAACTAGTTGACTCAGTCAGACGGCATCGGGCGTGGCATGCCATCATCGCCCTAGGACCGCAAACACAGTCGAACGACGTCGGGGGTGAAATGCCATCACCGCCTTTGGATAACACACACAGTCGGACGACGTCGGGCGTGGCGTGCCATCATCTCATTAAAGAAGCACAGACGGTCGGACGGCGTCAGGCGTGGCATGCTATCATCGCCCTTGGAAAGCACAAACGGTCAGCTGTCGTCGGGCGTGACATGCCATCATAGCCCTTGGACAGCACACACGGTCGGCAACGTCGGGCAAGGCATTAAATCACCCCCTTGGATAGCACACACGGTCAAACGACGTCTAGCATGGCATGACATCTCCGCCCTTGGACTGCACGGACGATCGGACGACGTTAGGTGTTGCACGACATCAGCGCCCTTGGACAGCACACAGCCGGCAATGTCGTGCGTGGCATGACATCACCACCCTTGGACAATACACACAGTTGTCAACGTCGGGCGTGGCATGACATCACCGCCTTTGGACAGCACAAACAGTCAGACGACGTCGGGCGTGGCATGACATCACCACCCTTGGACAGCACACACGGTCGAATGATATCGGGCGTGGCATGACATCACCGCTCTTGGACGCCACACACGGTCGAACAACGTCAGGCGTGGCATGACATCACCACCCTAGGACTACACACACGGTCGGACGTTGTCGGGCGTGGCATGACATCACCGCCCTTGGACAGCACACACGGTCGAACGACGTCTGGCCTGACATGACATCACCGCCCTTAGACGGCACGCACGGTCGAACGACATCGGGCGTGGCATGACATCATCACCCTTGGACGCCACACACGGTCGAACGTCCTTGGGTGTGGCATGCCATCATCTCCTTTGGGCAGCACACACGATCGAATGACGTCGGGCGTGCCATGACATCAACGCATTTGGGCAGCACACACGGTCAAACAACGTCGGCCGTGACATGCCATCACCGCCTTTGGACAGCACAGACGGTCAAATGACGTGAAGCGTGCCATGCCATCATCACCTTTGGGCAGCACACACGGTCGAACAACGTCAGGTGTGGCATGCCATCATCGCCATTGGGAAGCACAAACGGTCGAACGACGTCGGGCGTGGCATGCCAACATCACCTTTGGGTAGCACACATAGTCGAACGACGTCGGGCGTGGCATGCCAGCATCGCCTTTGGGCAGCACACACGATCAAAAGACGTCGAGCTTGGCATGACATCACCTCCTTTGGACAGGGCACACGGTCGAACAACGTCGGGCGCGACATGCCATCACCGCCTTTGGAAAGCACACACGGTCAAACGATGTCGGGTGTGGCATGCCATCATCACCTTTGGGCAGCACAAACAGTCGGACGGCATCGGGCGTGGCATGCCATCATGGCCCTTGGATAGCACACACGGTCGAACGACGTCGGGCGTAGCATACAATCATAGCCCTTGAACGGCAAACAAGGTTGAACGACGTCGAGCGTGGCATACATTATCACTTTTGGACTAGCTGACACAATTGGGCGGCATAAGGCGTGGCATGCCATCATCGCCCTTGGACGGGAAACACGGTCGAACGACGTAGAGCGTGGCATGCCATCACCGCCTTGGGACAGCACACACGGTCAGACGACGTTGGGCGCGACATGATATCATCGCCTTTGGGCAGCTCAAACGGTCATACGACGTTGGCTGTGGCATGCCATCACCGCCCTTGGATAGCACACGAGGTCGAATGACGTCTGGCGTGGCATGCCATCACCGCCCTTGGACTGCACACACGGTAGGATGACGTGGGGCATGGCATCAGATCACCGCTCTAAGACTGCACCCATGGTCGGACATGGCATGACATCACCGCCCTTGGATAGCACACACGGTCGAACGACGTCTGGCGTTGCATGACATCACCGCCCTTGGACTACACGCATGGTCGGACAACGTCAGGCGTGGCATGACATCACTGCCCTTGGACAGCACACACGGGCGGCAACGTCGGGCATGGGATGATAGCATCGCCCTTGGGCAGCACACACGGTCGGACTACGTCGGGTTTGGCATGCCATCATCGCCTTTTTGCAGCACTGACGGTCGAACGACGTCGGGCGTGGCATGCCATCATCGCCTTTGGGCAGCACAAATGGTCGAACAACGTTGGGCGTGGCATTTCATTATCGCCCTTGGACTAGCTCACACAGTCGAACGACGTCGGGCGTGGCATGCCCTCATCTCCGTTGGACGGAAAACATGGTCGAATGACTTTGGGTGTGGCATGATATCACTGCCTTTGTACAGCACACACGGTTGAATGACGTGGGGCGTGGCACGAG